>NW_016690447.1:249339-282952 GCF_001604755.1 Lepidothrix coronata | reverse complement strand
GGCAGTGAGGGACTCCTGGCAGGGCTGGCCTTGGCATGGAGCTGCCTGAGGAACAGGGGACAGAGCTTTCCATGTCTCAACCTGCCACACAGGAGAGATTTGCTCAAACATTGGAGCCCCTTTAGGCCCTGGAAGGGGCTCTCAGGTCTCCCTGGAGCCTTCTCTTCTCCAGGTGAACATCCCCAGCTCTCCCAGCCTGCCACAAGCACCAGTTCAGCTCTTCAGCCATGTTCCAAGGGTCATGCCCTGGATCCCAGGGGGTTTATTGCAGGCCATGGACTCCTGTGAGGTGGTGCCTGCCCTGACCTCCCAGCTGAGCATCCCTGTGATCACTGACCCCACAGCTCTGGGCTTGGACAGAAACATCTGAGAGAGGGAGACAGGGAGCAAAGGCATCTCCTGCTGGGCTGTAGGGCAGGGTGAGGAGCAGCAGCCCTCAAGTTCACAGCTCAGCTCCTCTCTAACTGCTGGTAAGTGGAGGGGGAAATGATCACCCTGGGTGGGAGGGCCCAGGGGAGGAAGCAATTACCAGACACCCCCTGTGCTGTGTGGGATCCTCTGCCTGCCAGGGTGTCCCAAAGGTTACACCTTGATTTAATAAAGGTTTCTGCCTCGAAAGCAGCCTAATTTCCCATGCTGGAATAGCAGGCAGCACTTATTAGCCAGACCTCAGGGCTTTGCTAATGAGCTCACAAATGTCTCACCTGGAGGTTCACAGGGCTTATCCTGCTCCGTGGAGATGAGGGTTGGTCCTTTTCAACACAAAAAGGGATCTGTCTCTAGGTGAGGGTGCAGTGCTGGAGTCCCACTCTCTCCTCCTGCTGCTGAGGTTTGCCAGGAAAAGGGAGCAGAGCCAGGGCCTGCCTGGGAGCTGGAGCTTGAACACCCTTGGGGGCAGTTTTCCTTTGCTGTCGGGGTGTGCAGGAGGAATTCTCCACCTGTAGCTGAACAGAAGGTTGTTAATACCCATCATCACCACGAACAGAACCTTCTAATATCCACCATCATCACAAACAGCACTTCCCATTGCTGCTGAATCCACCCTGGGCTTACCAAGAGTAGCTCATGGGCTTGTGAAAAGTAGTTCACTGCCTGTTCTGCTTCACATGATGGGCTGATGTGTCACTCTCCAGGTGTCCTGGGACACAGGAATCCTGTTCCCTGCCAGTGTCACCCCAGCCCAGGCTGTCCCTGCTCCCACCTCATGAGGGGAATCATAGAATAGAATCACAGAAGATTTGGGTTGGAAAGGACCTTAAAATTCATCTCATTCATGTGCAGGGACACCTTCCACTCTCCCAGGTTGCTCCAAGCCCCGTCCAACCTGGCCTTGGACACTTCCAGGGATGGGGCAGCCACAGCTTCTCTGGGCAACCTGTGCCAGGGCCTCCCCACCCTCACAGGGGAGAATTCCTTCCTAATGTCTGACCTAAATTTCCCCTCTTTCTCTTGAAACCTATTCCCCCTTGTCTGTCACTGCAGTTCCTGATGAAGAACCACTGAGCCCTGTTCCAGCCCCAGGGCACCCAGCTGAGCAGCTTGGCTCTGCCTTTCTTTTTGTTATTGTCTTTTTCAAACAAAGAAGCATTTTGCACTGTCCCTTGTGCCTCCCAGGTAGCCCTGACAGCACAGGAGCTCAGGGCATGGAAATGGCTTTTATTGCTCTTTCCTTTGCCTGGGATGTGTTACCCTCTGTGGACAGCCTGGGTCTAGGACTGATGGTGAGGTGTGTACCCCAGGGCAGTCCCTGCTCTGTGGGGATGGACCCTCTCCAGCGTGGTCAGCCCAGAACTGGATACTGGCTCGTCCTCTTCTCCCACCCTGCTCCCTATTCCACTTTTCTGACAAGTCCCATTCCCCCTGGCACCATCACACAGAGTTGAAACTGCTGGCAGAGATCAAAGAGGACAAGGGGGTGGCAGCACCTTTATTATTTTCGGAGTTGAAAGGGATGTTTACAGCTTCCCAAGCGAGGTTGTGCCTCTGAGGTAACATCCCCTGCACTTTCAGCACTGTTGTTGTCATCTTCCAGGAGAAAAACTTGTTCCCTTTTGATCCTTTCAGGCAATGGGATCAAAACAAAGCAGGCAAAGGTACAAGATCCAGAAGTATTTAGTCAGCACCCTGTTCAAAGGCTTTCCTTTCCTACTGAAGTGGGGATAAATGAGCAAATAAAAAATCTGAAGACAAGGAATAAAAAGGAAAGCAGATCCTAAAGAGGCAACTAAATCATGGAGGCACCATTGTCCTCACATGTGCCACCCATCAGTGTGGAAGTGCTGAGGACACTGCAGCTCCAGGGAGGAGTGAAAGCTGGATTTGAAGGACAGGCAGAAAGCTGGGAGGTTTCCTACAGATGCTGAAAGTTGCTGAGCTCCATAAGCAGCTCAGTTTCCCTCTGCACCCAAAGGAATAAAAATTGCCTGTCCCAGAAATTTTCATCACTCTGGTGGAGAAGCTTTGCTTGGATTATGGAAAAGCGTGAAAATAACAAATAGCTTAAAAATATCTGTTGATAAACAGGTGGGAAGATCCTCAGATGGGTCCCCTTAGACCAGCCAAGCTTGTTGACTGCAAAGTGCTCCCCATGAAGCACCTCCTGCCAATGTCACCTCTGGGGTGTGTCACACCTGGGCTGCACATGAAGCTCAGCTCACAAGGGACCAGGACCTGCCTAATGAGGTGACTTCAAATGATTGTTTTTCATGATCTGAAAGTTTTTTCCACAGTGCCTTGAGAGAAATCTGGCAGCAAGAGGAGGGACAATGGAACCAGGGCACGGGTAATCATTGAATTATAGAATGGTTTGGGTTGGAAGGGACCTCAAAATCCATCCAGTTCCATCCCCTGCCATGGGCAGGGACACCTTCCACTAGCCCAGGTTGCTCCAAGCCCCGTCCAACCTGGCCTTGGACACTTCCAGGGATGGGGCAGCCACAGCTTCTCTGGGCAACCTGTGCCAGGGCCTCCCCACCCTCACAGGGAAGAATTTCTTCCTAATATCTCATCTAAATTTCCCCTCTTTCTCTTGAAACCTATTCCCCCTTGTCTGTCACTGCAGTTCCTGATGAAGAACCACTGAGCCCTGTTCCAGCCCCAGGGCACCCAGCTGAGCAGCTTGGCTCTGCCTTTCTTTTTGTTATTGTCTTTTTCAAACAAAGAAGCATTTTGCACTGTCCCTTGTGCCTCCCAGGTAGCCCTGACAGCACAGGAGCTCAGGGCATGGAAATGGCTTTTATTGCTCTTTCCTTTGCCTGGGATGTGTTACCCTCTGTGGACAGCCTGGGTCTAGGACTGATGGTGAGGTGTGTACCCCAGGGCAGTCCCTGCTCTGTGGGGATGGACCCTCTCCAGCGTGGTCAGCCCAGAACTGGATACTGGCTCGTCCTCTTCTCCCACCCTGCTCCCTATTCCACTTTTCTGACAAGTCCCATTCCCCCTGGCACCATCACACAGAGTTGAAACTGCTGGCAGAGATCAAAGAGGACAAGGGGGTGGCAGCACCTTTATTATTTTCGGAGTTGAAAGGGATGTTTACAGCTTCCCAAGCGAGGCTGTGCCTCTGAGGTAACATCCCCTGCACTTTCAGCACTGTTGTTGTCATCTTCCAGGAGAAAACTTGTTCCCTTTTGATCCTTTCAGGCAATGGGATCAAAACAAAGCAGGCAAAGGTACAAGATCCAGAAGTATTTAGTCAGCACCCTGTTCAAAGGCTTTCCTTTCCTACTGAAGTGGGGATAAATGAGCAAATAAAAAATCTGAAGACAAGGAATAAAAAGGAAAGCAGATCCTAAAGAGGCAACTAAATCATGGAGGCACCATTGTCCTCACATGTGCCACCCATCAGTGTGGAAGTGCTGAGGACACTGCAGCTCCAGGGAGGAGTGAAAGCTGGATTTGAAGGACAGGCAGAAAGCTGGGAGGTTTCCTACAGATGCTGAAAGTTGCTGAGCTCCATAAGCAGCTCAGTTTCCCTCTGCACCCAAAGGAATAAAAATTGCCTGTCCCAGAAATTTTCATCACTCTGGTGGAGAAGCTTTGCTTGGATTATGGAAAAGCGTGAAAATAACAAATAGCTTAAAAATATCTGTTGATAAACAGGTGGGAAGATCCTCAGATGGGTCCCCTTAGACCAGCCAAGCTTGTTGACTGCAAAGTGCTCCCCATGAAGCACCTCCTGCCAATGTCACCTCTGGGGTGTGTCACACCTGGGCTGCACATGAAGCTCAGCTCACAAGGGACCAGGACCTGCCTAATGAGGTGACTTCAAATGATTGTTTTTCATGATCTGAAAGTTTTTTCCACAGTGCCTTGAGAGAAATCTGGCAGCAAGAGGAGGGACAATGGAACCAGGGCACGGGTAATCATTGAATTATAGAATGGTTTGGGTTGGAAGGGGCCTTAAAGCTCATCCCATTCCACCCCCCTGCCATGGGCAGGGACACCTTCCACCAGCCCAGGTTGCTCCAAGCCCCGTCCAACCTGGCCTTGGACACTTCCAGGGATGGGGCAGCCACAGCTTCTCTGGGCAACCTGTGCCAGGGCCTCCCCACCCTCACAGGGAAGAATTTCTTCCTAATATCTCATCTAACCCTGCTCTCTTTCAGTTTGTACCCATTCCCCCTTGTCCCATCACTCCAGTTCCTGATGAGCAGCCCCTCTCTGGCTTCCTTGCAGCCCCTTCAGATGCTGGAAGGGGCTGTGATGTCTCCACACAACTTTCTCCTCTCCAGCTGAACAGCCCCAGCTCTTTCATCCTGAACATCACGTAAGAGAAAGCAGATGGGATGATTAAAGGGTATGACCTGATCTCTTCAGGTCCAGTGCAGGCAGAAGCAGGATGAGAAAATGCTTTCAGAAGAATCAGATGCTTTCAGAAAAAGCATCTGAAAGGGCAGAAAAGGGGCCTTTGCCCTGTTTTGCTCTCCTTGATTCCCACTCTGTGACCTCGTTGCTGTTGTGGGCGATGGCTCCCAGGGCGAAATGGGCTCTGCAGGTGAGCAGATCAATCCAGCTGTGAGATCCTGGGCAGGAGGTTCCTGGCTCAGCCTCTCAGCAAGGTAGATATGAGTTTGAAGATGTTTGTGCCACCGCTGGGCTCTGCTGGGAGCAATCCTTGGCTGCAGGGGGAGCTGGGACCAACAGGCTCAAGAGAGGAGCAATTGTGGAAGTGTCCAGAGCTCCAGAGCAGGACAGAACACTCACCAGCACAAAACAGTGGGAAACCTTGTCCTGGGAAACAGCTGCTGAAAGAAAGTGTCTATGAGGTCCAAACCTCAGGGATGTCCTTCAGGGGGAGGATTTCCTAAATCCAGGACACAGTTTTTGCAGAGAGGCATTTTCACTGTCATAATCTCTGTCCTCAGAGCTGTGTGTGACTTGCAAATCATCCTCATTCCCCCTCCTTTTTGCCTCAGCGGGTGTTTCCAGAGAGGGAATAAGGCTGCAAAAGGGAAAGCTAAAACAATACAAGGGGTGACACTTAAAAAAAGAGGTGGGGGAAAAAAAAAGAAAAAAATGAGGAAAAAATAAAAAAAAATATGAAAAAAATAGTTCCAAATGTCCTTCCTCAGAGAAAGAGCCCCCTGTGATTACAGTATTTACCAGCCTCTGTCTTAACACAGAGCAGTTCCAGCTTATAAAGAGTGACACATGCAGAGCACAAAAAACCGGGGCTGCCAAAGGATCCTGAACAGAAACAAAGCCCAGGACAGCTCAGGGAGTGGGTGGAAAACACCCCAGGAAAACACACCAACATGTCTGGGCTGCTCTGCAATCAGTGTGACAGCAGAAACGTTCCTTCAGGGAATGGCCAAGGCCATCCCTGGCTGAAGGACAGAGCTCCCCTGGCCTGGCAGGGCAGCTGGGGGGGTTCAAACACAATTCCTGGAGCAGGGAACCATTCAGTGCCTTCACCAGTCAGTGCTCCTGGAGAAGGCCAGGGGAAGAGTTTGTGACTAAAACAGGGTAGATTTAGACTCAACATAGGGAAGAATTTTCTATGATGGAGATGGGGAGGCCCTGGCACAGGTTGCCCAGGGAAGTTGTGGCTGCCCCTGGATCCCTGGAAGTGTCCAAGGCCAGGTTGGACGGGGCTTGGAGCAACCTGGGCTGGTGGAAGGTGTCCCTGCCCATGGCAGGGGGTGGGATGAGATGGCCTTTAAAGGCCCCTTCCACCCCAAACTGTATGATTCTACAATTCTCTGTCTTGTCCTATTGGCTTCCCTTGCATTAACAGGGGAGCAGGATTGGTGTCCTCTGCACCTGCCAGGGGTGAATCAGCTCAGCCTGTGACAAAACTGATAAAATGGGAAGACTCCCAGGAGAAATGACCCCCACAGTTCTGGGACCAGGAGAGCTGCTGCTGTCACTTCACTGTCATAGAACCATAAAATGGAATGGAATGGTTTGGGTTGGAAGGGGCCTTAAAGCTCATCCCATTCCACCCCCCTGCCATGGGCAGGGACACCTTCCACCAGCCCACATTGCTCCAAACCTTGTCCAGCCTGGCCTTGGACACTTCCAGGGATGGGGATCCACTCTGGGTCACCCTGGGGGTTTCCCCTCCTCTCTGTCCTCAGGAATCCCTGACCTGACCCTCTTCCCTGCCAAGTGCCAGGGGAGGGTTGTTTCCAAACCAGCTGGTCTGGACCTGAAGGATCCATCAAGGCTGAGCTTGAGGCTCCAGAACTGTCCTGGGGTGGCAGCCCCAAGACTGAGCTGCTTTTGGATCCTCAGTATCTCAGACTGCTCCAGACCCAGCCTCGTTCACTCAGGAGCCATGAAACCACTTCCAAGGAGAGTCCAGGTGACTGAGGGAACCCTGGGTGTGATGGGGAGCAGCTCTCCCTCCTTCTGCCCAGCCAGGGTAACCTGCAACCTTCTACAGACATTTTCCAGGTCATAACTGGGTTCCCAAGAAGTCCCTCTACAAACTGCCTGTCCCTCGTGGCCGCCAGCCCTGGGCCCTCAGCAAAGACTGGAATCCTGGGGGGTTCTATCCTGAGTAAGTGTGGTTTTCTGGGAGGGTTTTAGTCATTTCTGGAGATACCTGTCTGTGATTTATCCCTGATATCCAGATACTCATCCCAACCCAGAGCCACTTGAGATCCATTTCCCCCTCACCGTGCCTGACCTTTGAAGAGGAGGAAATACTTTCCCATTATCTGGTTAAAGGCATCTTTATGTTATCATTGTATTTCTCAGTCATTTTCCTGTAACTCCCAATAAAACAGCTGAAGTTACTGGAAGAGCTGTTTTAACAATGAAAGCAGCTTCACCTTAAAACTCTTATTCAGCTTAATGAAGACCCATCTGCTGCAGTACAAAAAGCACCGAAATAATGAGCGGAAATATGTGTGGTGATCACATTCTTCACTCCCTGAGAGCAGCTGGGAGCTCCTCTGACTGTTGGGAAGGAATATAAGGAACATTTTGTGCCCTTTGGCTTGCAGTCTGTAAATAATGAGAACCAGGCAGGGCTTCTGAAAGTTTGCCCAGGCTGAGCCTCTGTGAAGAGCCACAATCACAGGTCACACCTGAGACCTGCGACAAATAGGAGGGTAGGTGGGATCTTTATGTGCATTAGGAATGTCAGCAGCTCTCTGCTGTTGGATGGGCTGCCCTCAAAGGCTTTGTGGGACGTGCTGGATGAGTGGGAAGTGGCTGGAACTCAAGCAAACACCTTTTCCTGCTGAGGGTTCAGCAATCTCAGCCAAGGCTGCGGTGCTGGGAGCCAGCAGAGGAAAGGCAGCAATAAATTATCGTGTCCCTGGGTTTCCTGGGACAGTGTCTCACCTCACACATCCTCAATGCTCAACGTTCCCACGGCCCCAGATGGCAGCCTGCAGGTTGGAGCTGTGCAGGAGGGATCTCACCTGTGCATTCCCACAGAGCCAACTGGAAGAGCTTCAGCCCAAAAGGGAAATGAGACAACCCATCACCTGCTGTCACCAAATCCATCCGTCTCCCTCCATGTCTGCAGCAACTCAGCTGCATCACAGAGGTAACATTCCCTCAGGAATGTTCCACGGAGGAGGGGCTGGAACACAGAAGTTGCTCGAGCTGCCTCTGTCACCTGCTGACTGTCCTGGGCAGAGCTGGGACCTGCAGGATGTCCTGGCTCTCCCCACCTAATAAACCTGTCCATCAGAGTGCCCCCAGCTCTCTGCAAACCCACAACAAGGCATCTAAAAACACGTGTTCAACATGAGGTGCCTCTGGTGGGAAAGGGGACACTCCTGTCATTGACACGACAATTAAAGCTGGTTCCTCTAATCAGAGAGTCCCAGAACGGTTTGGGTTGGAAGGGACCTTAAAGATCACCCATTTCCAACCCCTTTGACAGCTCTCAGCACTTGGCAGAGGTCAGGTCAACATCAGAGTCCAGGAGACAGCAGAGGCAGATCAGGACAACCCTCGACCTCCAAGGTCTACTCTCAAGGGTAAGAGTTGCCCTTAAACCAGGGAAGAGAAATAAGGAATTGCTTCATCAGACTTTCCAAAGTGGGTTTTCAGAGATCTTTCCCTGTCAACTTTGTGTCAAGGCAAGAGGGAGAGAGACAACCTGTCTGGGCACTGACTTATGAAGGGGTTTGGCTGCCCCTGCCAAGAATCCAAGCATAAATCATGACAGGCAGGTTAAATGCCCCAAAGTGCTTTGTCTTCTGTCAGCATTAATATGCAGAATTAGGTCCTGAGAGATGTATCCTTGCAAAGTATCTTTAAAATGAGGGAGTCCTCCCAAGGCCCAGCTGAAAATGTCACTGGTAATGAAGAAGAAAACTTGTCACTTTCTGACCAAAACCATCAGAAAAAAGCACAACAAAATCACATTTGGCTTTAAACTTTGGCCAAGAAAGCACAAAGTTCTTCTTCAGATTTTGAATTTCCTTATGGTAAAATAGAAAGGAAAAAAAAACTTGATGAAAGTAGTTTTTTATTGAACTCTTGTTCTTTCACAAACCAGTCCCTTCTGAAACTCAAATTCCCAGAAAAAAATGTCCAGACTGTTAGAAGTGGACACTCACTCTCTGTCTTACAGCCTTGGGTAGAGGAAAGTTATTTGGGATTCAAAAAATGGAGGTTGTTTCCATTCTCAGGCCCATGGTGATATTCTTGTGGCTGTTCTGTGAAGGGTCAGGAGTTGGATCTGATGATCCTTGTGGATCCCTTCCATTTCAGGATATTCCATGGCATTCCCTCAGTGGTTTGGGCAAAGCTGAGACTTGCAGCTCATGCAAGGGGGTGCAGCCCACTGGCTTTCTGGAGCATCACAAATTGTTTTCCATATGAAATAACCCCAGAAAATTGTGATCCTTCATCCATCTGAGTATCTTTAGCTCCAAGATTTCTGCCCTGCTTTCCCTGGCCAGTTTTTACTTTTGCACAAAGACCACTTGAGGTTTGCCTTTCCTGGTGACACAGAGCAAGGAACCTCCAGCCCAGACCCAGGGATATCTATGGATGACTTAAAGCTGGAGGCTGATTTGCTGAAGAATGGTTGTTTTTATGACAGACATAGCAAAACCCTTCTGAGGTGCCTCGAGATTCTCACTGCCCACATAAATCCCAACAGCTTAAATAGAAAGGCTCTGGAATCACAGAATCCCAGAATATGCTGAGTTGGAAGGGATCCACAAGGATCATCCAGTCCAACTCCTGGCCCAGACTTTCCAACATAAGCATTTGCATAATTCCTAGTTTTGTTAGCACTCAAAACTCCCTTGTTTAGTGCATTGAGTCCAGATCTGTTGAACCAACATGTTCTGAAGCTTCCCTGTACTAAGCCCTCCCTCTCCCTGCAGTGTTGTGGGTCTGAGCTCCTCTGTGCTCCCACACAGCAAAGGTTGTGGGATCCTGAAGGTTTCCCTTCAGGAAGATGCAGATCACCCAAGCCTGGTGTGACATCCCATGCTCTGCTCCCATGCCTGGAAAGCCAGCTCTTTCCTTGCTTAAATGCACACTGGTGCTTGCTGGAAGGCAGAGAGGAGAGGGTAAAGGCACAGAATCCCAGAATCCCAGAATCTGCTGAGCTGGAAGGGACCCACAGGGATCATACAGTCCAACCCTCAGCCCTGCACAGGCCCATCCCCAAGAGTCACCCCCTGTGCCCCAGAGGATCAGCCAAACCCTCCTGGAGCTCTGGCAGCCTTGGGGCTGTGCCCACTGCCCTGGGGAGCCTGGGCAGTGCCCAACCAGCCTCTGGGGGAAGAACCTTTGGCTGAGATCCAACCTGAGCCTGCCCTGACACAGCTCCAGCCATTCCCTCAGGTCACAGAATCACAGAATCAACCAGGTTGGAAAAGACCTCTGAGATCATCCAGTCCAACCCATGACCCAACCCCACCTTGTCACCCAGACCATGGCACTGATGCCACATCCAGGCTCTGCTCAAACCCCTCCAGGGACGGGGACTGCACCCCCTCCCTGGGCAGCCCATTCCAAGGGCTGATCCCTCTCTCTGGGAAGAACTTCCCAATGTCCAACCTAAACCTGCCCTGGGGCAGCTCAAGGCTGTGCCCTCTTGTCCTACTGCTGGTTCCTGGGAGCAGAGCCCGACCCCCCCCGGCTCCCCCCTCCTGTCAGGGAGTTGCAGAGAGTGAGAAGGTCTCCCCTGAGCCTCCTCCTGTCCAGGGTCCTGTCCCTGGTCTCCACAGAGAAGACATCAGGCTGTTTTCCATCCCTCCCCCCCTTCCTGCTCCCATCAGCTCAGGAATCCACGACGTGCTCAGCACTAACAACACCCCCCCAGCACTCTCACCTTGTTTTCTCCCTGCTCACGGGCAGCAGTTAAAGTTACACCACGTGCCTCTTCCATTTGGGGAAGCAGAATTACAGCCGGGCTTTGTGTTGGTTTAACAAAAGCATTTGCGAGGCAGCTTTGCAGCCTATTAAGCTCAGAGCCGGTTTCATGCTAATTTTCTTTTTAATAAAGAACAAATGGGCACGGGCTGCACACAAAAGCACGGAGCTGGAGCTGCGAGCAGCACAGCCCCGCTGTGTTATTATGTTTTGGGGGTGGATAACTCCTACAAATCATTTGTATCCGTTGTCTAAAGGGAATAATTTGAAGCAAGGAAGCATTAAGGAAGTGAAGGATACACTCCTGCACTCGTTTGCTCAGCTTAAACTCCTTCCTTTGTTTGCTGCCCTTGTTAGAGAAATTGTGCCTCGGTTAAACTTAAAATATGAGTGTGATTATCAACCCCAAATATAAACCAATACAGAATAGAAAACACTATTCATAGCCACGGAGAGCAGGAGCTTTTACATAATTTCCATAGAGTGTCATGCATTTCTAGGAAGGAGAAAAAGGTCTTGAAAAGAAACAGCTGACGGGGAAATCATTATGAGAGATTTTTATGCTCACAGGGTAGTCTTAAACAGAAATAATGTTGCTCCAGAAAATAACACTTGCAAAGTTATTTGGGCCTAAAGCTCCCAACAGGCACCTCATGGGGTTTGCAGAAGTGCTGAATCAGGGCAGGAGAGGCAAAACATTTGCACAGGAGCCACGCAGAGAAATAAGCACTTCTGGCTCACAGCACGTCCCTGCCAGGCTGCAGGAGGGGGTTTCTCCCTCCTCCATCCCTGGCCTTGCCTCCTGCCCCTGTGGAGCAGGGAGCAATTCATGGGGACAGGAGCAATCCATGGGAACAGGAGCAATTCATGGGGACAGGAGCAATCCATGGGAACAGGAGCAATTCATGGGGACAGGAGCAATCCATGGGAACAGGAGCAATTCATGGGGACAGGAGCAATCCATGGGAACAGGAGCAATTCATGGGGACAGGAGCAATCCATGGGAACAGGAGCATCCTGCAGCCCTCACTGCTTGGAGCTGAGCTGGGGCTTAGCCCCAGGCACGGGCAGTGGGTGAGCCAGGCTGTTGTTGGGCAGAGAAAGAGGTTAAATAGGTATAAAAGAGAGAACGGGATAAATGGATTCATCCTCAGAGCCTGCCGAGATCTGGGAATGTCGTGCAGGTGGAACCACCCAAAGCCCTGTGAGGTCACACCCAAAGCACAGAGCAGGGCTGGTGTGACACCGGCAGCAAACAGAGCTGGGAGGGTCTAGGGGTGAACCCAGGGAGGGAGAACATGCAGTGGCTTTTCCTCTGCCTGAGGGATTCTCCAAAATGGATGATTTTTGTGATTCCTGGGGAGTCCTGCACAGGGCCAGGAGTTGGACTCGATGATCCCGAGGGGTCCCTTCCAACTCAGCATATTCTGTGATTCTATGGAATTTACTCCAGTCGGATTTTAAAGTCAAACTTTAGAGTCATCTAAGCTCAAACAGGATAGAAAGAGTCTCCAGAAATGTGGTGCTGGCAAGAGCCACAACCCTGTGCAAAGCCAGCAGCAGTGTTTGCTCCTGCTCTCCAACAGCCTGTGAGGTGCTGGGGGGAGCAGAGGCAGGGACTGCCCAGGCAGCATCAGCTGGGCCTGTCCCTTTAACCAGAGCTCCAAGTCTGGTGCTAAACACTTGCTCCCAGTTTTCATTTATTTATTTATGCTTTTAATTCTCTCCTAGATGCTGGGAAATGTATTTGCATTTCATTAAAATGTATTTTCCCCACTTAGTTCTGCAAACCTTCTGGCAAACCTTCCCTCTTTGTCATTTTCCCTGGGCCTGGAGCAGACTCAACGTGTTGCAGCTGCTTTGCTTGAGCAGCCCCTGGAGCCTCAGGGCTGTGCTGATCCCTGGGCTGGATCCCTGGGAGCACCTCAGGCCCTCAGTGGATCCCTGGGAGCCGATGGATCATCACCTGCCACTGGTCATCACCCCCTGGGGGGGTGCCAAGAGCAGCACATGAGTCCAGAGGGCCCAAATCATGGGTGTTGGTGCAGATCCAGGAGCCAGACCACTGCCAAGGGGCTCAGGGTGGGATTTAGCAGGGATTGGGTACACAGCTGCCATCAGTGCCAGCTTTTGTCTCTGCTGCAAGTGGCTTGGCTGGCACAGCTGGCACAGCTGGCACAGCTGGCTTTCAGCACCACTGCACTGCAGCCAAGGCCATGACCAAGTCCCTGCAGCACCTGGGGAGATCCAAAGCCTCCAAGTCCCACTTCCCAGCCAGCAGTGCCCCTGCACAGACACAGATCCCTCCAGCTCCGGGGGGCCTGGCCCAGAGGAAGAGCCTTTCTGCCAGCATGGAAATGACATCTTTTTAATGCTGCACCTTGTCACCTCCTCCCATCCCATCTGCAGATGTAAGAGTTGAATTCATTCCTCATTCCCTAATGAAAATGCTCCCCTTCACTCTACCCCAGGTGTCCAGCTCCTTCCCCATATGTATGACACATTATTCCCAGAGGAATATATGCTCCTCTCCCTGACTGTCTCTTGCTGCTCTGTACACTGACTTTTCCTGCCAAACAGGTTCCAAGCTGCCCTGAGTCCCCCTACAGCCCAACTCCCAGCTCCTGGCCACCCAACAAACGACCTTCTCTCTGGAACAGACACTTTTTCTCTGGGTGTCTCACTCAATTACATCTCAGCTCAAGGAACATCCATATTTAATTATCGGAGGTGCTATTAAAGCTCTGTGCCCTCCTCAGCTGAGATGTCCTGTCCTGCACTGCTCAGCAGACCATGAGACAGGCTCACTGAGGCTGGACCTTGGCACCAGGAGGGTGTTTTTGAGTGGAAACAGGTCCATCTCATGATTTATTACATTTTAGTACCTGTAAGATGTTAAGAGCAACCTCCACCCCCAACCACTGTTTCTTCCAACGCTACATTTGAGATCATCAGATGAAAGGCACCAGGAATGCAAAGCATCATTAATATTTAAGTCAGATTTGCAGAAAGATAAATTTAAGCAGAGTAGAAATTAACTGGATCAAGATAACCATTTCCTGCAGTAAAGAGCTTAAGCTAAATCAAATACTTTACTGCAGAAACAATATCCCTTATCCCTGGGTCCCCACATGAGGAAAAACAGACAGTGCTTCATGATCCCAGCGTGAGGGACAGAGCTTTGGCTGCTCTGGGCATGACAAGGCACATCTGGGTCACAGTCCCAGCTGTGTCTCCTGGGGTATCACCTGTGACTTCAGCACAGTCTGGTTTCACTGTGTTTTTAGGCACCCCCAAAAAGACTCTGCAGAACGGGGGCAAAGGATGTGGCTCCCAGCCCCAGACAGCTCTGGCAAGCTGGGCACCAGTGAAGCTGGGAGGGGATGCCAATGCCCAGGGAATCCAGGCAGCTCCATCACAGAGGATGTCACCAACTCCACTGCAGGAATGCAAATAAATCCCCTTTTCTTCTGGGTAATTTGTTTCTGTGCAGAATAAATTGAATATGTAATTTCATTTTCTCTCTTGGAGCATTAACAACCTTGGAATTGTTGGGATTCACAATGAAGACAACAAACAAGTAATTACTGACGAGCTGATACGCTGGTGAGAGGAGAATGCCATTGATTTGAATTCTCCTCAGCCCTGTTTTACCCTCCCCTTGCATTAGGCATAATAAAGTGTTACAGTAGACTCTGTTCTCTTGTAAAGTAGTTCTTATCAGCCACCACAAACTGCCTCCTGGTTAGAGAACATGCCCACACCATTGTGCTCCTCACCCAGGGGATCCATCCCTGGTGGGATGTCCGTGGCTCTCCCAAGACCTGCAGCTCCCAGCCAAGGCTGAGACCCTTTCTTGTGCATTACTTGGAAACCTTCCCTTGGAAGCCACTGCTTTTCCAAGATCCAGGAGCTTCCCAGCATGGTGAAGGAAGATGCAGAGCCACTGGGCACAGCCCTTTGAGCGAAGGTGTGCCCACTGGCTTCTCTTTCCAGTGATTTCATCAAGTGATGGCCAGAAAGTTGTTGAACTGCAAATAATTAGTACAAAGTCGATTGTGATGTGACATTTGCTGTGCAAAATGCAGTTTGTGGTGCATCCTTCAAAAGACAGGACAGCTGGATCCCATTTGTTTTGCCAGCAGAGACTTGTCTCCCAGGGAAGGCAGGACTGCTGGTTTTGGTCCTTAGTTTAAGCACTGTTTGGAAAGATGACCTTCATCCCCCTGTGCGTTGGTGCTTCTGTGTGTTGAAGAGAAGCAGAAATATTTCACTCTCTCCCCAGCTTTGACCAAAATTTCTGTGGCCAGTCAGTGGTTTGCAAGATGAGCAGAGGAGAGTGGAGAGCACAGTTTTGCAGCTTGGAAGGGGTGCACAGAGCATTTCACTGCTTGTGAAAGGATCATAGAAACATGGAAATGTTGATGTGCAGGGACTGCTGGAGGCCTCCAGTCCAGCATCCTGTGGGCACAGTGGTTGTCAGCATTAGGTCAGCCCTGGGTCTGGAAAACTCCCAAGGATGAAGAGACATCCAACTCAACCACTCTGATGAAGACATTCCCTGTGCCCACCACAGCCTGTCCCTCCCCTGTGCCCCCCGGCTCTGCCCTCACCATCACCACCCTCTGAGCAGTGTGGAACTGCCCTGAGGCTCCTCCAGCCTCCCCTTCTCCAGAGGGAAGCCCAAATCCCTCCCTTTCCAAGCAGTTTGTGCCAAAGAGGAGCTGTAACACCATAAATCGTGACATCCCAGTGCAACCACCACAACCAGCACAGATTCCCTGGTAGTGCCCTCTGGCCCTCAGCTGGAAGGTTCAGGAGGTGAAGTTTGCCCTGTGCCTCCATCCTGCCTCCTCCCAGCTCCCCAGCAGGGCTGGGAAGGGCATGATAGCCATTCCAGAGGCACAGGGATGCTCAGGAATTTGCCAGAAGCAGCTCCTGAGAGGTCTGTGCTCCTTCTTCGTGTGTGTGTGAGGACACAGCTCCGAGGCAGAGGCTGGAAATGACTCCTGTCACTGTTTCATTGCCTCAGCACAATTTCTGGACATGTTTCCTAAGAAATTTCTGCAAGAAATTCTTGAAATGTCATTAAAATGGAGCTTCTTCCATGTTCATTCTGTTTTCTGAGATCTACCTCTACTCCTACCAGATCTTAACAGACAGCTGATGTTCTGCCTTAAATCAGGTCCTTCTGTTGTGTGCAAAGTTCACCAGCTCTCAAAATGATCTTTCTGAGCATAATTAATTATTTAAAAAGTCTAAATTTTAAATTATTGTCTCAATTATCTTTTCAGAGGTTTTTCTGTTCTTTCTGAGTTTGGTAAGAAAATTGCTTAAGCACTGTCAGATAACTCAGTAATTTCCCAATTAATATAACTAATGTTTACACATAAATGACTTCTTCTTTTAGCAAGCACTTGCAGCTTCAAGTGACCTTGATAACCTCATATATTAAGTATTTCTCTCACAGGACACAGATATACTGATTTTATTATACAAATATTCATCTTTACTACAAGATATTCCCAAATTAACCTCTTTGAAGAGGCTTCTCATTTGATAGAGAACACAGGTTGCTGCACTGAGGAAAAGACATTAACATCTAATTAAGCCCCAAAATTATCCAGTAGAACTACTTGGTATCTTCCTTCAAAACATTCTCTTCCTTTCAGTTCCCAAAGAACATGAAAAATGGGGAGTGAAAGGTGTTCCCAAGAAATAAATCCTCTTAGGACAGAATCTGCAGCCCTTGATGAGCAGGCTGAGGTGAAAGTGTTGGGATAGTTGTGCAAAGGAGGCTCTGCTGGCAGAGCTCAGGAATTCTGACCCAAGCACTTCATTTCCTCCCATGTCTTTCCCAAACCCAATCCCTGCAGGCTCTGCCACGTGGAGCAGAGTCTTTTTCCACTTCAGCAGGTGCTTTAGGGACTGTGTTGAGGTGAGATGATGTTGGCCAGAACTTCATGTTTGAGCAAATCTCTCCTGTGTGGCAGGTTGTGACATGGAAAGCTCTGTCCCCTGTTCCTCAGGCAGCTCCGTGCCAAGGCCAGCCCTGCCAGGAGTCCCTCACTGCCATGGAAGGACTTTGGGCCAGGAAAGCCCCTGAGGGGTGCAGAGCCCTCAGCCCCACACCAGGAGCAGCAGCAGCAGCAGGGGGGGAGGGAGGTGTGACCCAGAGCAAAGAAACCTCCCCAAATGGCTTTGAGGGCTGAACATTTTGCTCCCTCCTCAGCCAGAGCCAGGGCTGGTCTCTGCCAGGGACTCTGGGCTCCACCCAGCACAGGTGAACCAGGTGCCAAGGTGGGTCTGCTCTGGAGCCAGGCTGGGAGAGCTGGGGGTGCTCAGCTGGAGAAGAGGAGGCTGCAGGGAGGCCTTGGAGTGCCAGAGGGCAGGGGTAGATGGGATATTAAGACGGAATTCTTGGCTGTGAGAATGGGGAGGGGCTGGGATGGAATTCCCAGAGATGCTGTGGCTGCCCCATCCCTGGAAGTGTCCAAGGCCAAGTTGGAGGGGGCTTGGAGCAACCTGGGCTAGTGGAAGGTGTCCCTGCCCATGGCAGAGGTGGGACTGGATGGGCTTTGAGGTCCTTTCCAACTCAAACCATTCTATGTGTCTGTGACTCAACAATTCTCTGATCTTTAGAATGAGGACCCCACAGCCCCACTGGGCTCCTGTTCCAGTGTCTGAGCACTCTTTGACTTAAAATATTTTTCCCATCCCTGAGAGTGTCCCAGGTTGGGTTGGAGGGGGCTTGGAGCAACCTGGGATAGTGGAAGGTGTCCCTGAGGAGACGGTGAGAGCTGTCCTGGTGTGGGTGGAGGAGGGAGATTCTCACACAAATATGAAGTTTTCATAATATTGCCCAAAGCCAGTGATGTTTATCAAGAAAACCAGCAGGTTTCTCTGCAGAGAAGTGCAGAGGACCAAGGACAACTTGTAATAATTCTCAAGTTTTGAAGAAAGTGGCCACCAGGAGCTGCCTGGTTCCACGTCTTTCCAAACCATAACAGTCTCTTGATAAATCCATTTAAGTTTAGATAGATTTTTCCTGCATATGGTTAATTTAAAGTCCATTTAACATTGGTGGTTTAATGTATTTTGATTGACTTTTAATTTGTATTCAAGTGAGCTTGACACAAGCCATCAATAAAGATGCATAATTGAGTGTGAATCAAATTTACAAAATAAAAATCCTGGGAAATGTATGTTAAGCTCTATAACTACTTAAATAAATTGCAGAAATGAAGTGTTTTGTTCTTGGTAGTAGTATGTAGTGCAAGCTGGTATTTACTCACACACCCTAAAAGTTGAGTTAGGGAGAGGAAATAATTATTCTTCTTGAATCAAAGACCTCCCAGTCCTTCTCACTGAAATGATTTGGTTTATCTTTGCTGTGGAGAGGCAACTGGGATGCTCAGACATCCTGGTTCACCTGAGCATCTTCAATTCAGGAGGAATTTCTCCTTCCCTCACAAATTCCTCCTTCTCTTTGACTCATCTTTTAACCTTCACCCCAGACCCCACCGTGGAACAGGAAGGAGGTCAGGGGAGAAAAGTGCCCACAAAATGAACACAGGAGGGGAGAGGTTGGTGAGGGAAGAGCACAAGGAGAAGCTCAGGGTACAGGAGCAGCTGATGGTCTCTGGGAATGCAGCAGATAATTGAGAGAAATTCAAGGAATACTTTGTCTTTTCACAAAGGTTAGTGGAGTACTGGAAAATGAACAAACCACACATTTTAGCTGAAGAAGAGCAAAGTGAAAGACAAATATCAGTGAGGAACTGGAAAGCTTTGGAAAGAGCAGACTCCAGAGTGAGTCTCAGTTTGTTGGAGTTCTGAATTTAAAGGAATTACACTGGGGATCCAACCCTAGAAAACTGGATCCTCACTTAAATTTAGCAAAACCACCCCAGTTTTTTTTGCAAGACAGTGTGAGATTGTCTTGAGGACTTTGGGAGAAAAAGACAACAAAGCTGCAGGTGACTGAGCTGTCAAAACACAAGGAGTGTGCAGCTGAAAATCAAAAGAGGATATCCCAAGGACAGGACAGCAACAAACAATTAGAGAAGAAAGGATTGTATATATATGTTTTTATTTTTTCTAAAAGAACAACACAGACAACATCAGCTTTTGGACAAATAGCTGCAAACCCCCCACAGTCATTTTACAAAATTCTGAAGGAATGAAAAGAGCAAAGCAGAAAGAAATCACAAAGAAGAAAGGGAGGAACAAATCTGTGTTCAGAAACCCTCCAAGCTGTTCCTGCATCCACTGAACACGTGTTCAGCCTTTATTTCCATCTCGGCACCGAGCAGTGACACAGGACTGCCCACTGCACCTCAGAGGGCAGGGTGGGAGAGCCCAGTCAGACCAAAGAGCTCTAGAACTCAGCTCAGGCAATGAGAAAACCATTTCTACTTTGAGAGGTAAAACAAACCCCTGTGTGGCTAATTTGGTAACTGTTTTGGGAAGCAGAATCTTCATTTCAGGGCTTTTCCTCTGTGTCACCTTGTTGTAGAAAACGTCTGAGCTCGTCATCCTTGACTCTCTCAACAACCAGGGGATGGAAGAGACACTTCTGGAACATGATTCATCTGCCCCAGCACAGACACCCACCAAAGGATGAGCTGAGTGTACATTCAAACACTTCTGTCAGCTATAAAGGGAATCTGGACAAGCTCAGAAGTAAATATTTGGATTGCAGACGTCTAAATCTCTGAGATGAATCCTGCCCTGGGTCTCTCCAAACAGAAATTATACTGCTAAGGACACAACCTCCCAAAGCAGGAATGAAAACAGGGAGATGAAGAGAAAGCACAACTGAGGAAAAATATTACCATGATAAAGGAGAGGTTGAATTCCAGGGAAGGAGACAAATACCACAAAGGAAATGCAAAACAGTTTTTATGGTGCTACAAACCAGGTAGAAACAAGAGATAGAACTAACTCCAAACTGTGATGCTGTGCAGGGAAATGGGCTTTGAAAGAATCAGCTTTGGGGGCGTTGAAGGAAAATCAGAGTGTTGTTGCTGTTCCAGAAGGCTCTGGATCCCTCATTTCCTCGCCCTGGGCTTTGTTCATTCTGCAGAGCTGGTTTGCCACCCCAGGGTTATGAAATATCTTTCCACACCTCTTAGATATCATTATCAACCTATTTTGCATATCATTAAAAAAAAAAAAAGAGATCAGGTCAGTCAGATAAGACCTACTTTCTCTCTGGTTGTTGACTAATGTTAAATATATTCCCACTCTTTCTCTGTTGGAATCTCATCTCAGTTTTTAGAGTGTTTCTATGACAGGGGTCAGATCTCCCTGGCTCACCTACAACTGTGACCTTCAGAGACCTCCCCAGCATCTCCAGGCCCACTGGCCAAGGGAACCAGCCCTTTCCAGCCTCTTCAGCCCAGGTTTTCTGTGCTTGCTGATATAAATACGTTCACTGATGACAAATATGGTTTAACATCATCCTTCCCTGTCAAAGTGCTGAAAAATAGTTCATCATCCTCATGTACTATTCACCCCGCTCCTTCCCAAATTCAGAACACGTTTATTTCTTTATATACATCCAAATTTATGTTTATTATCCCTTTGTTGTGCCAGCCACTGATTTTCCCAGGTGTTTCAGCATGACAGTTCTCTTCAGTTCAGAACTTCTAACACACAATAATTGTCACCAGCATTTCCAGGGGTTTATTTGGTTATTATTTTTACTTCTGTAGCTCTGTCTGTGTTTCCTTCCTTCACTCCACAGTCAGGGAGTTCCTTCAGGGAAGGAAGGTAAACATGGGAGAGGCCAGAAGAGGGGCTGAGTTCCACACCACACCTTCTGCACTCCCTTGGTGCTTCTCCACCAACATAAGGAGCAACTGTACAGTAATAACCCCTCATCCTCTGTTCTGGAGCTGATCAGCTCTAGTTTCTTATTGTCCTGTGGGAACAGACTTCAAGAACGTGTTTGGTGCAGGAGAGAATCACCGAAGGCAATGCTCTGGGGAGCAGTAGAGACAGAGTGATAACAGAGAATCACAGGATCACAGAATCAACAAGGCTGGAAAAGACCTCTGAGATCATCCAGTCCAACCCATGACCCAACCCCACCTTGTCACCCAGACCATGGCACTGATGCCACATCCAGGCTCTGCTCAAACCCCTCCAGGGACGGGGACTGCACCCCCTCCCTGGGCAGCCCATTCCAAGGGCTGATCCCTCTCTCTGGGAAGAACTTCCCAATGTCCAACCTAAACCTGCCCTGGTGCAGCTCAAGGCTGTGCCCTCTTGTCCTACTGCTGGTTCCTGGGAGCAGAGCCCGACCCCCCCCTGCATCCCCCTCAGGGAGTTGCAGAGAGTGAGAAGGTCTCCCCTGAGCCTCCTCCTCTCCAGGCTGAGCCCCCCCAGCTCCCTCAGCTGCTCCTCACAGCACTTGTGCTCCAGACCCTTCCCCAGCCTCGTTGCCCTTCTCTGGACCTGCTCCAGCCCCTCCATGTCCTTCCTGAGCTGAGGGCCCAGAGCTGGACACAGCACTCGAGGTGAGGCCTCAGCAGTGCCCAGTCCAGGGGCAGAATCCCTGCCCTGCTCCTGCTGCCACACTGTTCCTGAGCCAGGCCAGGATCCATTGGACTCTTGGCCATCTGGACACCCCTGGCTCTGGTTCAGCTTCCTGTCAAACAGAACCCCCAGGTCTCTTTCTGTCCCCCCACTCTGTCCCAGCCTGTGGGGCTGCCGGGGGTTGTTGTGGCCAAAGTGCAGGACCCGGCCTGTGGCCTTGTTGAACCTCATACTGTTGGATCCTTCCCATCTCTCCAGCCTGGCCAGGTCCCTCTGCAGAGCCCTCCTGCCCTCCAGCAGATCAACACTCCCCCCAGCTCGGTGTCATCTGCACATTTGCTAATGGTGGACTCAATCCCCTCATCCAGATTATCAATGAAGATATTAAACAGGACTGGGCCAAACACTGAGCCCTGGGGACACCTCTAGTGACCAAATGCCAACTGGATGCCCCGTTCAGCACCACTCTCTGGACCCAGCAAACATATACCAGGGACTTCATCTCCCTGCCTGTGTGGGCACACAGCCCCTGCCACCCCTCTCCTTTCCCTTACACCCCTAAAACTGCCTAAAAGTCTGACAAAGTCACAACCATTGTGACTCTGAGAGCAATTTTGACCAGCCCTATTTAAAGCCACCCTCGGATGAAGCGCCCCACACCCTCTCCCAGCAAGGTCAGACACCAGGGTTTGGGCTGAGGCACAAACAAAACCCAGCAGAAATGGCAGGAGGCAGAGCCTGGCATTTGCACCCACACTACAAGTTTCCCAGGGCTAGGAAAGGCCATCTCATTTCCAGCTCAGAAACAAGTGGAGTCAGGAGAACTGGCTGTGGCCAGAGGACAAGGGCCTGCTGAGCCCAGGCCAGGCTGTGCTGAGGTTGCAGCTGGTAAATGAGGGACTGGGAATGAATGGTCCAGGATTGCCTGCTGGAAAAGGAGCTGGGAGGGACAAGAGGGTGGGCTGGCCCTTTGGAGTGGTTCCTCTCACAAGCACTTGGAATATTCACTGGGCAAGGTCAAAAGCCCAGGTGTGCCTGTCCTCTCCTCCCCACCACTCTCCAGCTGAATTCATCTGGCACGTGAAGGACCTTCCCTTTGGGCCCTGTAAGCACTGATTATCCCATGGAAAGGAACAGCAGGAGAATGCTGCTCATACCCCAGGCCACGTCAAGGTTAAACCCTCACAGTGACCCAAACAAAGGTCTCCTCAGTTCAGATGAAACCCTCAGTGACCTCCATCACCCCTGTGGTCACACTGGGGCCTCTCCTGCTCAGGTGAAAGGTGTTGTAAGTGCCAGGGTTCAGGCAGGAATGAGCCTTCACACAGGTCTGAGTGATTCCAGGGCTTCCCTCACCATGCACACATATTCCAGAGGGATCTCTGGGATTGCTCCAAGCCCAGCTGTCAAGGGGTTAAATGAGGATGAAGGAGTAACACTGATGCCTCAGTTTAGGCATCTAAATGCCATGTGACCTCAGCCACTTTCCTTTAGCTGAGGTTTATTTTCACCAGTGCAAGAGTGGAAAACCAACTGTGGTGGCCTGGGATCTTGGAAAAGGAGAATGTGTGAAAATCCAAGGGGTCAGAGCTGGGTGGAAATTGCCCATCCTCCTTCCCAGTCTGCCAATGCAAATTATTTTCTCTGGACTGCAGTTTTCAGGACAGGAAAGCCATCCAAGATAAAAGATACCTGCAGCTCCCAAATCCCATGACAAGAGTTGTCTGGAGACCAAACCCACAACAGGAATTATGGTCCAGCCCTGGATTATATTGGCTCAAGCAGAGAAAGTGCCAGGGACAGGAGGAGACAGGAATGATGGGTCCCAGCAGCAGGAGGGCTGTGGAGGGTCTGAGCAATAGTGTGAGGTCCAGACACACTCTGGGAATATTTCACCTTCCTGCCTTCTACTTCACCAGGGAAACAAAGGAGATACAGATGCTGGGTTATAAATTTTAAAGCAATTCTGCTGAGAACCTCCTTTTGAATTTAGAGGCGAATTCTTCATCTAAATGGATTGAGAAATTCTCCCTCTGAACTCATCCATCTCCTAATAGGACACCCTGACACCAGCTGAGTCAATCCAATGTCTGCTGTTGATCTGAGTGTGTTCATCCAAGGCTGACATGACATTTCTTTTGTTGACAGAGCTCATATGTTACAGCAGCCTGTCCTTCATATTTCTCTATCTTTCACTGCTTCAGCAGCTGCACACCAGGAGAAACTGCTGCATTTACTTATTGCTCCAAGGTCCATTTCCTAGATATTCCCTTCCCCACCTAAGGGCAGCTTTTGTGTGTTAAATCCTAGGTTTCAGCTGGAGAAGGATTTGCCCTGGAGAGGATCCTTCCAAGGCCAATGCACCAAAGTTCTCCAAAGCACTGGAGCACCTGATTTTAATTTCAGGAGCAGATACATAATAATGACATTTTTCAGCACCTTTTATACCAAAGAATTCTTCTCAAAAGTTGGACTTTGACAGAGAGATCTAGAGATGGATCTGGATGATCAGCTCAGGCAGGACTTCATGCACCAGGGCATTTCTGGAGAGGAACATGACAGGTAATTTGAACTGTGTCATACCAAGTTCTAAATCTCACTCAGATCGCTAGGGTGAGGATTTTAACAGACAACTCTGCCCTTGGAGCATGATGGAACCTTCTGCACTGAGAGCAGAGCCCATTTGTGCAAGAAATGAACCTGTCCTTGGAGTCCAGACTGGAACAAATCCTGGGGAAAGTGCTCTGGGAAAGTGTGACCTGGTCTTGTCCTCATGTCCTGGACATTGCCTGTGGAGGGACAGAACTCTGGGCTGGCTGGTCACTGCTCTCATTTATGCAGGTATGGGCAGTGAGGACACTCTGAGCACAAACATTGCTTGGCAGGTTCTTCCCTTGGAGAAGCACGAACGACAAAACCAAAAACCCCATATGCATAAAGAGTTAATCACAGGGTTGATGCCAGGCCCCCTCTGAAATCAGAAATACATCAGAGCTGAAAACTGCTGTGAACAGATGACAGGGGAAGGGCAAACAGAAACACTGGGAAGGTCCTTTGGGTACCATGTTTCTACCTTCTTGTATCTGCATCCCAGATCCCTGAAGAGAAACCCATGGAAGTGCAGGGTGAGCTGCCTTCTGCCGTGCAGCAGAGCTCTGTGACCTTTAAATCATCTTTACACACCCCAGGAGCTTGAAAAACAGTTTGTAAGCTACTGAATAAGATGTAAATTATGACTGATTAGTGCTAAGGGTTGTGTGGCCACACAGACCCTCACTGGGCAGCAACTGCTGCTCCTGGTGGTGCCACCAGTGCCACCACAGCGATTGTCACTGGAGGAAGGTGTGATCCTGGGCTGGTCACAGACGTGGTGATGCTGCTTGTGGATGTGTCACTGACAGAAAATTATAACACAGGGACTCTCTGCTCTCGAATTCCTCCTGTCTGAGCCTTGTGTGGGCTCTGGAAGTTCAGCTCACCAGGCTCTGGATGTGTCCCAAAGGCTCAGCTTGTCAGGGCCAGTTTTCCCTGGGTCACTGGGTTGTGGAGTGGGTAGGACAGAGGAGCTGGAGCTGGCAGGAGCACATGGAGATCCTGCTGCATTGTCCTTGGAGAGCTGCCATTTCTTCCTTTGCTGGGCAGTTCCTGCTCTCTGAGCTTGCAAGACAGATAGAGAAGCTCAGGAGAAACTCTAAACTGAAGTTTCCAAAGAAGGGGTGAAGGAGAGGTGAGACAGAGCTGTCACGAGGCTCTGCCTGCCTGGGGGGCTGCTCTGCACTGCTCAGCAGGCACTTTGCTCCAGGGGGAAGAGGCAGGTGAGCCCTCTTGCTGCATCCCACTTTAGGGACCCCCTGGCTGGGGCACAAGCTGTGCCAGTCTGGTCAGCAGAGGGGGGGGGGCTAAAGGCCCCCATCAGGTTGCAGTTGGACAATGTGTTTTCTATGGCTCTGCTGATGAGGACCTGCTGAAAAGCTCAAATTCCACCACTCTCCAACCTGGACCTGCCAAGGAGCTCAAATCCCACCCCTCTCCAACCTGGACTCCTTCCTGTCCCCTGAGCTTACACACCATGAGGTGTTACATCACTTAGAACATGAAAATATATAAAATCCAGGCTGGGGAGCAGCAACTGGGAGCTGTGGGAGCTTTGAAAGCTCTGGGCAGGCAGGAGCTGCCCTGCAGGGAGATGTTCCTGCTGAAGCCCTGCTCTGACATCTACAGCCATGCTGAGCACGTGGTCCAGCTCAGCTCAGCCCCATGTTCTCTCCATCCCAGCCCCAGGATGGGTCACAGGCTCTGCTCCCTTCCCTGGAGGAATCGGATCTCACTCCTCAGTTCTGTGTTGCTCTTTGCCTCATAAAGTTTTATTAAAGACTTCCAAGGGATTTTCTCTGCACAGCTGCCCAACCAATGCCCTTCACAGCACATCTCCAGCTCTTTAAATATTCACAAAGCTGGATCTGCTGCTTAATTGAATTTCCTCTATGAATGAATCAGTTATTTTTCCATCTCCTGCAGCAAAGAGGCAGATAAAGTGTAAAGCTGGGGTAGTACACCAAGAAAGCAGTTCCTCTCTAGTCACAGGCTGAGCCAATTCACCCCTGCCTGGATCAGGTCTCCAGGATCATTCTTCTCCCCAGACAGTCTTAAAATCACAGATTCCTGGAATAATTCTTGTCAGGATGCACTGCCAGAGGTCTCCAGACAAGCCCTGCTCAGGGAAGGGATACCATCAAAGCCAGAGGAGGTTGCTCATGCAGCCAATCTTCATCATCCAAGGATGGAGATAACCCCTTTCTCTGTGCCTTTACCTCAAGGCTGGCTGTCCCTCATTGTGAAGTGTTTATTTTCCCTTACATTTGGTGAGATTCCTCTTTGTTGTGTCTGTTGTTGTCTCCTGTCCTTTTGAATGAACCTCCACCAAGGGCCTCCACCTGTCCCACAACCTCCCTTAGGCAACAGCAGGAACATCTCTCAGCCTTCTGCTCTTAGCACCAGGCAGTTTCAGCACCCTCAGCCTTTCCCTGTGCTTCAGCACATCGTGCTCCAGCCCCTAAACTGGATCCAGAACTTCAGATGTGACCTCACAAGTGCTCAGTAGAAGGGAATGATCACCTTCACCTCCCTCAGTGTGCTCCTTGTGCTCCTGCTGACACAGCCCCACTGGCTTTCAGGGACACAAGGCATGCTGCCAACTCTTGTTGCCCACCAGGAGCTGGCATTAGTCAGGCTGCCCCTAATGCAGAATTATTTAAAATCCTGGTTTTCTCATTAATAAAAGGGAAGAAGAAGGAATGGGCAGAAATTCATTGATGTCAGGTAGGGGGAGAGCAGACAAGGCAAATGCTGGAAACTGTCTCAGCCTCCCCTGGTGCTCCCTTCCCATTTCTTGGAGGTTTGGGCCATCTCAGAGAAGTTATTCTGCACAGATGTCTTGGCTCTGAGGTCAGCAAAGGAGCTGCCCTGCTTTATCCTTGGCCAGGAGTTAATATCCATCTGTAGAGCAAGGAGAGAAAAAAGGAGCCCAGCGGCCTCAGGGTTTGGGTCACAAGAGCACAGGGAGCCTGAGCAGGCTGACAGGGACCAGGGCTGGGAGAAGATGAAGGAGCAAGGTGACACATTGCATTGAAGAGGCTCCTCCACCCGAGCTGCAGGTGGCTCACAGGCTTCACTGAGTCCTGGATCCAGATTTACAGCAAATCCTGCAGGTGGGACCCACAGCAGGAGCGTTTCTGGTCGTGGTTCCCTGGTTGGGTGTTGCTGAACATTTCTAGGCAGCAAGGATGCTCAAACAGGGTCTTAACTTTGTCTTTCCATCATCAGGAAGGAAAGTCTCTCCTCCCTCACGTGGTGAGTTGGTCCCTTCAGGGCTCCCTGTTGGGAGCAAAGCTGGCACCCACTGACATCTGTCCCACAGAACTGCTGTGCTCGTGCACATGATGGACAGCAGGAACCACACAGGGCTTTGTGACAGGCCCTGCCTGAAGACTGTGCTCCAGGGCTACAGGCTGAAGTCTCATCTCTCCACTCCTTCATAATATCCTGCCCCTTTCCAGCTGGGAAGAGCCTCAGTGGAGCTCCCTGAGTGCAGAGCCCTCCAGCTACAGCAGCAACAACAACCTGTTAATAAAAGTCTAGGAAGCAGAAGGACTGTGCATGGGAAAAAGTCCTCCCAGACCCAGTCCTGTGCATAATTACAAACTACTCCAGGCCCTGGGAAGAGCTGAACCCCCAGCACACACAGGAGCCTGCACCAGCTTGGGCTGAGTTTGTTGTGCTGCAGGGATAAGGAGAAGATGTTTCCAGCTCTGTCCCCTCCTGCTCTGGTTGCTGGATCTCAGTCTCCAGCCCCAGTTGGTGTTTTGGTTTGCAGTGTAATTGCTTCCTCCACCACCTGTGACAGTGGTGCTGCCTGGAACAGGAGATCCAACCACCCCAGGAATCCCTCTCCACTCTTCCTGGCAAAAGCTTTTGTCATTGGCCTTCTCTGCTGGCCAGAAAATTAATCCTGGCAGGGATGGCAGTGTCTGAGGACATCACCAGGTTATTCCTCAATGAGGCATTTTTGGCAGGGGTGGGCAGATTAGAGGAGTGGACCCAGCTCTGGCACTCCCTTGCCTGGTGCTTCCATGGTGTGTCCTGGGCTGCAGCAGGTTCCTGGGCTTTGTCACTCACTGAACCTCACAGAGGGCTCCAGCCAAGGCAGGTTCTGCTGATGGTGCTTTTGGACAACCCTAGGGCTGAATTCACACCTTGAGTGACAGTCACACTGCCCACACTCCTTGTCCCCACACTCCTTGTCCCCACACTCCTTGTCCCTGGGAGAAGCTGACACTTTCATTCAGACAAGGTTTTCTGAGCTGGAGAGCAGCAGGGAGCAGTTGATCACCCCCTTGGGACATCAAAGAAGGGAAAGTGCTCTCCAGCCACCCCTCTGCTGCTGCCCCACTGTGCAGGAGTGAGGGGATTCTCCTCAGCCTCAAGGGCAGAGGAAGGATTGGGAAGAATTGAGAGTGACACAATTGTGAGTGAGAGGTGACACAGAGAAGGGAATAACAATCCCTTCATCCCAGGCCTCTTCATCTTCTCTTCCACAGGCCAGTCTCTGGGCCCTGGCACTCTGGTACCTCTCAAATGGTGCCCCAGAGGTGGGAGATGCCTGCTCCACACCTGCAGGGGCAGAAGGTCAATGCCAGTTCCTCCCTGTGCAGTGCAGGTCTGTGCAAAGGTCCCCATGCTGATGTGGAAGGAACAGGCCTGGTTGACATCCAGGACCAAGCAGAGATATTCAGTGATGTCCTGGAGGTGGGAATGTCCTGTTCTCTGCATGGTCCCAGCTCCAGCACCACTGGGCACAACTGGAGACAGTGAACCAACCCAGCCATGGTGACACTGGGAACCCATCAGAGAACCATGGAGTGTTAAGGGTTGGAAGGAACCTTAAAGCTCATCCAGTTCCACCCCTGCCATGGGCAGGGACACCTTCCACCAGCCCAGGTTGCTCCAAGCCCAGTCCAACCTGGCCTTGGACACTTCCAGGGATGGGGCAGCCACAGCTTCTCTGGGCAACCTATGCCAGGACCTCCCCACCCTCACAGGGAACAATTCCTCCCATACATCTCACCTAAATTTCCCCTCTCTCAGTGGGAAGCCATTCCCCCTTGTCCCATCACTCCCACCTCCCAGGCAGAAAGAGAGATGAGATCTCAGGTCAGTGAGCTCAGGGGCATGAACTCCACCTCCCCTGGCAGGGACAAACCCCCAGGTCAGTGAAGTTCTGGCTCCTGGGACCTCGGATCTTCTCTTCTCTTCTGTGACCTGGGCTGGGCAAGCCCTTGAACCCCTGGTGTTGACAGACAGCAGGGAGCTGAGGGGCTGCTCTGCTGTGACTCTGGGAGGGTGTGCTCGTGCAAAGCACCCCGGAGAGACATTCCTAGTTCAGTCTCAGAGAAAAACACCTTGGGAGAGCCATGGAAGCAGAGTGGAGAAGTGTCCTGTGCAGGTGGCCCAGCTCCATGACTGCAGTATTCCATGTTCAGACTGAATGACAGTGGATTGGTTGCACAGGACAGTTTGTGGCTGCACAGGAGCCTCAAGAACTGGTTTTACTGAGCAAGTTGAAGAACACAAATCTCAAAGGGCTTTGTCTTCCCAGTGCACTCCTCCCACCGTGGCTGGAGAGCATCACACTGTGGGTCTGAACATCCACCCTGCAAGGAGTGACTGCTGCAGGTTCTCCCACGAGTCTCCAGCTGCCTCCCAGTCCAGCCCAGGTGAAAATGCCCTTTCTCAGGCAGCACAGCCCTGTATGCACAGACAGTGCTCTGAGAGCATGGCACGGGGCACAAATCCCAGTCCTTGGCCCCCAGCAGGACTGGGGACACAAGGAGAGGAGAGAGGGGATTTGAGGGTGAAGGACAGAGCCCCAGGAATTCCTGCAGCCCTTTCCCAGAACTGCTGAAGTAGGACACTCATGGCCCACTCCATGAGTGCAGCATTCTGGGCTTGAGGGTAAAAGAAAGGCCAAGCCTCAGGGAGAGACAGTTTAGCATTTAGTTCAGCTCCTTCAGCATTATCCCTGTGGGATGCTGGGCAGCAGGATGGGGGGCTTTACATCCTTCCAGCACACATCCTGCCCTGCTGTGGGGAGCAGCACAAAAACCTCTTCCGCCTCCCTGCAGCCAGCTGAGAACAAGGAAAAAAGCGCCATTTGTTTGACTCTGGGATTTGCTGCATCTCCAGGAGATGAGATTCAGAGAGCACTAAGAGTTTTCAGCGGGGACTTCTGAAGGTGTTTTCTTTCCAGAAAAGTACAATTTCTTATTTAGTCTCACTCTTCCATATGATTAACAGCTCTTTTTCATCCCAAAGGATTTTCAGTTACAATATGCTGCCTTGCAGAAGCACTGCTCCCCCTGGTTTGCATCTGCCAATCCATGGCAATAAGTCATCCCAAGCCTCACCTTGGTGTGTCAGGTCCATCTTCTTCCCTGCAGATTTCCCTAACAGACCTACTCTGAATGGCATATTTGTGGAGCTCCTGAAGGGCAGGAGACCCAACCTGACTGATAAACAGCCTGTTCCTGCCTCCAGACAGAAACCCCTTCTCTTGTTCCTTCTAACATTTGTTCTCTGCTTGGTGCTTGCAAGATGAGAATCATCAAAAGGTGAGATTCTGGAGGTTGAACAGATTTGTCAATTAGAGCAGTTTGCTGATGTACAGTTGAGCTTTGAATATCTCAGAGCCCCTTCCAGTGCCTAAAGGGGCTCCAGGAGAGCTGGAGAGGGACTTTTCCAAAGGGTGTGTGGAGACAGCTCAAGGGGAAATGGCTTCCCACTGCCAGAGGGCAGGGTTAGATGGGATACTGGGAAGGAATTCCTCCCTGTGAGGGGGGGAGGGGCTGGGATAGAATTCCCACAGATGCTGTGGCTGCCCCATCCCTGGAAGTGTCCAAGGCCAGGTTGGACAGGGCTTGGAGCAACCTGGGCTGGTGGAAGGTGTCCCTGCTCATGGCAGAGGTGGGACTGGGTGAGCTTTAAGGTCCCTTCCAACCCAAACCATTCTATGTGTCTGTGACTCAACAATTCTCTGATCTTTAGAATGAGGACCCCACAGCCCCACTGGGCTCCTGTTCCAGTGTCTGAGCACTCTTTGACTTAAAATATTTTTCCTAATTTCCAATCAGTGTTTCCCGCATTGCAACTGTTTTCTGCTACCTTTTAGCCAAACTCCAGGCACCTCCAAGGGAATTCAGGGACTGTCTCCCACTGGAGTTGGAGACAGTGATAACATCTCTCTCCCTTCCCTCTTCCCAAGAGGACAGATGTGGCCTCACACATCAGCAATAAAGGGGGATATTCACTCCCCTTTTCACCACAGCCCAGGATGTTTTTGGCCACCATCTCCACCACAACATGCTCCTGACCTGTGTTCCCACCGTGCTGAGTGTGTTCCCATGGTGCCTCCAGGTCCTTTCCTGCCTGTCCTGCTCCATGGAGCCACAGCATCCTCGGCACTGCCCCTGGATTGGACCTGTGCTGAAGGTCATGAGGGTCACCTGAAGAGCAGCCCTGCCCTTCCCAGGGTGCTTTTATCCAGGCACTCCATCCCAAGATCCAGACTCTTAATGGAGACCTTGGGCAGTCCTGCCCTCAGGATCAGCCCAGGGGATGCTGCAGGTACCCAGCCATCAGTTGAACTGTGTAAGGTTCTTTAACCTGAAGTGTTCCAGACAATTTTATACCCAAGTTATCATCTTAATCCAGTCTGGATCTCACCAGTTCCCTATAAAGGTGTTCTTTGAGATTTCTTTGCTCCAGAGATGGAAAGAAGTTCTCAGACTTCTACTCTCAAATGCTGATGGTTCTCCTCTGGTGACTTGATGTGGGAAGTCCCACTCTGGATGGATCCAGGTCTCTGGACAGAGTTCTCAGCTCTTTCCTGTCTCTTGAGCTGTTTTGAGCCTCAGGATCACGAGATGCATTTCTCTGGTGAAGTGATTGTCTCCTGACTGGGACAGGACACAGTCCTGGGCATCCTTTGGAGACCAAGAAGGTTTCTTCAAAGATCATCCAGAAACTTCAGTCTTCCTCCCTGGCCTCCTGTGTGCCCCAGGCAGCAGAATTTGATCCAGTTATGCAGGACTGAGTTCACCACCTTTATCTTGTCCTTACCAAAGGAGCCCCCAGCAAGGGTTTGAGGAGAGCACAACTTCCATGGGGGAACTGATCCAGCACTGAAATTTCCACTAAAACTGGTGCCTTATTTCCAGTAGTCTCTTGTTCTTCACAAGGAAGAAGTGGTCTGAAAGGTACAGAGTCTCCTCAAGGTGAAAGTTTGTAACAGGAACTCTTCTCCCTTTGTGTTTTTCAGCTTTGAATTTGTTTCTTCATTAAAGCACAGCTTTGTTCTGAAACCCAGCTGATTTCTGCAGCTTTACTTGCTTTTCCTGCATCTCTCTGTTCAACCCAAAATGAATGAACTGCTCCCTGCTGATGGAAACCAGATGGGATCTTAAACACAAGCTGGGGCTGCTCCTTCTTGGAGCTTTAGTCCAGACTCTCATCAATTAGGATACTTTAAGACAGCACAAGAAACTGCTGCTAAAGTGACAGATAGTGCTTGGGAATCACAAACCCTGGGGATGGGGCGCTCTCCCAACAGAAGTTTCTCCTACACCACCTCTCTGGTTGTGGGATCCTGGAAGCTGAATAACAAATGGACTGTTGCTCCCCCTTCCCAAGGCTTGGAAACTTAATGCTGAGCTTAATTGGAGGTGTTCTGAGGCAGCTCTTGGTTTCTTTTCAGAGCACACTGAGAAATGGGACCTGCTTTGCCTTGGGAGCAGCTCCACTCCGAGTAGCCCAGCACGGCTGGCCAGTGACTGTGCCCTTGGATTTCATCCCCCGTTTGGGGCTGGGTTCACACATTTCCAACAGAACTGGTAATTCCTTTCCCCGGTCTGAGTGTTGTCCAGCCTAATTTCGGTGCCAAGGCTCCCCCTGCAGTCACTGCAGAACCACGGGCACCTCCAGGAAGCAAATGTGGCTGTACAAAGGTTGCTTTGATGAAGATCCACAGAGGAACGACCCCTTGGAAGGATCTGAGTCTCTCCCCAGACACTCAAGGGTCTGATGGAAGGGTAATTTCTGGGAAATAATCTCTTCCCCACCTTTAACTGCATGGAACTGGAGCTGAACACGAAGGAAATGAAGAATTCTTGGGTTTGTTGCCACTCTGAGGTGTTACATTTCCCTATCTTTCTCCTGTTTTGAATTAAACACCTAAATCCATTACTCTCCTACCCATTGTCTGCCCTGTATTTCCAGAGGCCAGAGACTTTGCAGCTCAGCTCCTCGGGAAATCTGTGGCACGGAGTCAAAGTAATTTCTCAGTCTTTCCTCATTTGCACATGTCCATCAGTCTTTCTGACAGAAATGATTGCAAAGAGCACAGATGCGTTTGCCTTGTCTGAGGATTTCAGTGCAACCAGAGCTGCTGGTTCCAGGAGAGAAAGTGCAGAGAAAGAAGAAAGGAAAAGGAGCAAAAAAAAGAAAAGTAAAATAAAGTAAAGGCAAAGAGATGATTGCAGAGGGAAAGACAGAGGGAAAGGGGGATGGTGAAGGAAAAAAAAAAAGAGAAGAAAAGGGAAGGAAAGGGGGGAAAAAAGGAGAGGGGAAGGGAAAGGAAGGGAAGGGAAGTGAAAACTTCTTTTGGTGCCACCAGTGCAAAAAAACCAACCAACCAACCAACCAAAAAAAAAAA
>NW_016690447.1:235892-244879 GCF_001604755.1 Lepidothrix coronata | reverse complement strand
ATCTGTTGGAGAAACAGGACATTGTGACAGAGGAAAGCTGTGGAAAAACTGGAGAGTCCAAGACAAATCAGGAGGGTAAGGCAAGAAAACCAGATCTGTGGAAGACAAATGTATGAACTGGATTAATGAAGAGTGAATGAAAATATTGTGTCCCCAGGGACAGCTGCAAAGGGGAACAGACCAGGGATTCAAGTGCATCAAAGACAGGACACAATGGGTTCCAACTGAAAAAAAATAAGATACGGGCTGGGAGGGCTGAGAAGAATTGGAAACACTCATGTGCCAGGGTGAAGGGCTGGACCATGACATGCTGTGATCCTTCCCGACCCCTGCTGTCCTCCAAGCACTGACTCGGGTTAGAAAACTCAATATGGCAAGTCTCTAATCAGAAAAAAAGTCTTTACTAAAACCTGAAATAATTGGTTACATATTTTAACCATAAAAGAAGGATGTTGGAAGCTGCAGAGAACTGAGGATTCTACAGTTTGCAAAGCTACATATGGGAAGAAACTCCTCTTTAGCACACTCTGTGGGACTGTTCCGGTGCCAAACCACCCAGAGATTGTATTTTCCACCCCCACTCCTTCCAAACAAAACAAAGCCTGATCCCAGGGCTGAAAGAACCTCCCAGATCTCAGAGCTTGCAATTAAAACCACCAGAGGTGACAGCGCTGGAAATGCTTAAAAATAATCACCCACCTTGGAGTTTTCTAAGATTTGTTTGTCTGTTTTGAATGCCTTCTGCTCCGAGGGAGGTGACTCCAATGCAGCTTGGAAATGCCTCACGTGGAAGCCACAGCCATGGGCACAGGGCTGCAGCCTGAGGGGACATGGAAAGCCTTATATTTCCCAGTTTTTGTCCCCCCAGACACTGATGCCTTTTTTTTTCCTGATTATTTTTCTAATTTTCTAACTCAGAAAGACTTAAAACCAAGGTGCTGCAGCCTCGGGGTAACTGGGGAGGGGCTGAGCCCTGGGGAAAATTGTGTTGAGGACCCACGAGAAATACAACTAAGGTGGGTGGGATGGGATGGGATGGGATGGGATGGGATGGGATGGGATGGGATGGGGGTCAGGACCCTGCTGGATCTGATAGGTTTATTCTTTGGGCTGGTTGTTTAATCAACCCAGCCCTTCCCCTCAATTTTATTTGCAGCTAAAACTTGGGAGTTCACCTTCCAGATAAATTCCAGCCTCCTCCTTTGGTCAGGACTGGGTGCTGCTGATTTCAAGTCTTGTCCAGGTGTATTGATTCTCCCAGCAGTGAAAACACTGGCATATAAATTGCAAATTGGAGCCAAAGGGAAGCGGCTGCATTCCGAGCACATGGAATAAAAGAGATTTATAGCAGGGGAAAGGTGTGTTTATTCCTGGGGTGACCTCAGGCCCTACATTACTGCTCTCTCCATGTGCTGACCTTGAGGCAGTGGCTCAGCAGGGGCAGTGCAGCCAACATTTAATAAGGGAGTTTAGAAGAGGCAGAACCATTCCAAGGAAAATGCTCCACAAAGTGATCTTGTCCAACCCCACACAGCCAAATGAACAGCCTGGTCCTGGCCAGGCTGATTTCTTTCTTGTGATTATCATTATTATTCTGTTTTCATATTGCAATAAATAATGTAATTACTAAAAACCAAGTGCTGATTAACAGACTCCCTGCTCTGCTGGCAGGGACAGAGCCAGGCTGGGGGCAGGAGAGCTCCAGTCCTGCCCAGGGCTGCTGCCTTTGGCCCGTGTTTGTTCAAGGATGGATCATTTGGGGTGGGCACTTCAAAAAGAAAGACTTATTTGGTGACCCTTAAATCCCTTCCAGACCATGCCTGGGCAAGACTGATTTAGAGGGACTAATATTAAGGGAGGGAGCAGGGTCTGCAGGACAGAGGTGGATGATGACCTCGGTGCTGTCTGTGGGCAACTCATGGGCACGTGGAAATCGGGGTATTTGCTCCATTTCTCCAGGCCTGGTCATGCCATGAGGGTGATGGAACCTGCAGCCCTCTCTCTCATCCCTCAGGGAGAGGATGCAGAGGTCCTGGCACAGTGCAGTGCTGGCTGGGGGAGGTAGAGGGGGACACAGGGCACATGGAGATCATGTCTGGCAGCCTCACCTGAGACCCACCCCTTGTACAGCAGCAGGAAGTTTGGGAAAACAATCAGCTGGCACCACCACCTTCACCAAACTGAAATGACAGAGAGATATTGAGATTGATTTCAGGCCTGTTTAATGAGGGCTAATTAACCCTCCCATCCCAAGGCCACGGGATACACTGGTTGGAAATTTTCCAGTTAATGCGTTATTTGATATTTCCACCTAATTTTCAGGAATTTAATTGATGTCTTAATTCTGAAAGATATCTGTGTTAACACCATTCTCAAACAAGTTCCTGTCACTGCTGTGATTTAGAGGCACGTGGGCCTCTCCCTGGTGGTCCTTTCCCCTTGGAGGCAGCTCCTGCCCATCCTTGCTGAGCCAGCTTATGCGAGTCTAGGTGGAGGACTAGGGCAAAGCCAGGGGCAGGGGATCCTTTGGTAGTCCCAGGACTCAGTCCAGCCTTCCCCTTATGCAGGGGTCCCGTGCAAGCCCCCATCAGATCACAGAATCCTCAAATCACAGCATCGTTTACTTTGGAGAAGACCTCTGATATCATCAGGTCCCCCCTGTGCCTGATCCCCACCTTGTCCCCCAGCCCAGAGCACTGAGTGCCACAGCCAGGCCTTCCTGGGACACCTCCAGGAGTGGGGACTCCAAACCTCCCTGGGCAGCCCCTGCCAAGGCCTGACCACCCTTTCCAGGGAGAAATTCCTCCTGATGCCCAACCTGAGCCTCCCCTGGCACAGTTTGAGGCTGTTCCCTCTCCTCCTGTCCCTTGTTCCCTGGGAGCAGAGCCCGACCCCCCCAGCTCTCCCCTCCTGTCAGGGAGTTGCAGAGAGGGACAAGGTCACTCTGAGCCTCCTTTGATCCAGATTAAACAACCAGCCCAAAGAATAAACAAACCAAGCTCCCTGCCAGCTCCCAACCCTCTCCCCCCACTTCCCCACAGAGCAGGTGGTTGCAGAAGCCATTCCCAGCTCCACTGCTGGCTGGGACAGCTCCAAGCTGCAACAGGGACATGGAGGCAGGGGGTGATGTGAAGGTTGTGATGTCAGACCTCCAGGGACAGGGGACTGAAGCTGGTCCCTTCAAAACCAGGGAAGCTTGGCTGTTGTACAGTGCTGAAGGGGAAAGGAGGCACGAGATTCACTCTTGGGCCCTTGGGACCAGTCTTAATTGTTTGTTTCATTACTGCTGACTGATGCAAATGTTCATGTAAATGTGAGGCCACCTCCCAAAGGCACCTGATGGTGTTTGGTGAGAAGGATGCTGTCAATGACAGGTGGGAGGGACAGCTTGTATGGCTCAAGAATCGTGGAATCATGGAATGGTTTGGGTGGGAAGGGACCTTAAAGCTCATCTCATTCCACCCCTGCCATGGGCAGGGACACTTTCCACTGGACCAGGTTTCTCAGAGCCCCATCCAGCCTTGAACACTTCCAGGGATAGCCTTGAGCTTGCAGGTCAATCTTGCCCACAGCTTCACCTGGTCCAGGTTGACCTAAAGGTGATGGTGATCAGTAGAGGCAGGTCCTGGAATGTGAGCCTGGGGCTGGGCTGTTCCCTGTGGTGGCTGTGCCCCCATCACCTGCCTGGGCATTGCTGACCAGTGTCAGAGGTGGGGAGGGGACCAGTGAGGACTGATTTACTTTTGCCTTCTGCCCCCCCAGAGCCCCAGGGGCAGCAGTTTGTTGTGGCTCAGGTGTCTGTGCAGAGAGGGATGGGGACCTCACAGGGGTGGGCAGGGGTTGGGCAGTGTCCAGCTGGCAGCATCCAGGAGGAAATGCTCTGTGTGCCTGGAGCTGTTCTCTCCTGCTTTGGGTGCTGGGTCTGGGGATGGTTTAAGGAAATGCAGATCTGAGTGGCCTCAACTGCTGTAGCTGCTGCCATGTGAGTAACTTCCTTTCCATCCTTTCCACATCTGACCTAAACTGTCCTGGCTGGTCCCAAACTGGCCTCTGTGTGGGGCTGCAGAGACAGAAAAGCAGGGCCCTATGTATGGCTGTTTGCAAAGGCAGAGTCCCTGCTGGCCAGAACCCCTCTCCTCTTCAGCTCAGCTGCAAATCCACCCTGACCCCATGTTCTGCCCTCTGCCTCCATCCACGAATTCCTAGAGATGTTCCCTCTCCTTATACTTGTTACAATCACAGCTTCTCTGCAGAATTTGGGCTCCCTCAGGATTCCCCAGCTCCAAACCAAAACACGTGAAGGTCAAGTGCTCCTGCTACTGACTGAACCTGCTTGGCCAAGCAAAGTCCTTTGAAGGGCAGCATGGAAAAGCCCCTGGGTCTGCAGCAAGCTGGGGAAGATGCCTCAGGCTGGTCTTCATGCCCAGATGGAAGAAAAGATGCCATAGCTGGGGTCTGCCTGGGCAGGGACAGTTGCTTCATCTCAATGATCCCATTCCTTCTGTCTTTCCAAACCTCTAGAAGCCTAAGGGCAGTGGCCACGACCTGACCATGTTGGGGACTGTCCCCCTGGCCTGGGGAGACTCAGACATCTCCCAGCACATCCCAGTCAGACAGATCTCCCCACTGAATTTAAAAATGCCACAGCTGCCACAATTAAAAATGCAGACGAGGAAAACAGCACACAGCAAGCAGAGAGCAGGGCTGGGTATTTATAGCTCCTTATGTAAACCAGATACAATGGAGCCATTTGGAGCTGAAATAGGCTCAGCTTCATCCCCCTTCATGGGGTGCCTGGAGCAGATTGCAGAGCTCAGCCCAACAGGAGTGAAGATGGGCCCAGCACAACCCTCCTCAGGACACAGGAAGGTGATGGTTGTGGACTGAGGAGAAATGAGAGGCCATGGGAGGTACCTGGTGGTGATGGGCAATAACAGGTCTCATCCTGCTCCACGTGTGATGAACAAGGGTGAAGAGATTTCCTGAGCCCAGCCAGACATTCCCTTTGCCCTGCCCTTTGCTGCAAAGCACTAATTGCTGTTACTCATCAGCAAGGACTCCAAGGCAAAAACCCGATGACTGAGGTCTAGCAGATTCTCACAACTGATAAATTAATTCCAAAAGGTCATGATGAACTGCTTTAAAAAAGTGCCAGCACATGGAATAAGGGTTATTGCTTCCTGAACATCTCTGCCTGTTCTCTGGTGATGTGCTGTTGAATTAGGTATTAAATCCACAGATGAGCTAAATGAGTTAATCGTGGCAAATGTTATTACCAGGAGTAGCAGAAGAATCAGAGATGATTAGCCACTTGTCAGAAAGTCTCAGCACAGAAGACAGAGAGAATTAATTTGTCCCACTGACCTGGTTTTGGTTTCCACGTGGTTCTCATTGATGCATGCTGGAAATATAGGGAATAAACAGGGAGAAATGAAAAGCCAAGATGATAAAATACATGGAAAATGGGAGAGTTGGAAGTGATGTTCTAGAAAAGCAGAAAAGGGTGAAGATAGGGAGCCAGAGAATTACCAACCAGAGCCACCAGTGCTCTCTCCTAAGCTGAATTATCCCATGATTTTAAGCAGCACTTGCCAGCAGAGGATGTTCATTGATCTCCCCCTTGGGAATCACCTTCCCAGCCAGGACCCTCCAGCAGCACCAACTCTCACTTTGGGCCAGGCTGCCCCTTTCCTGGCCACAGACAGGCCTGTCCACGGATAAATAGGGCTGGAGACCTTCCCCAGCCCTGCCTGCTCTTGCCTTTCCATTCCTTGACACAGCCAATTTCCCAGAGGAGCTGGATTGATTCTCCACAACCACCATGTATTTAATACACGCTATTTATCACCCATCTTGTCACCCCAGTGCAAGAAGTGTGTGCCTGCACAATACACATGCAAAACTCTGTGTTGCGTTTAGTTAATCCTCTGATGGCCATCAATAACTATCAGGAGTCACCAGGGAAGAATTTTAATAAATAGAATATTTGCTTTTTCTCGTTATTGTCGCTCAGATTCTCAGTAGCCCTTCCCACCTAAAAGTGTGTCACCCTGCAGCAGCTCTTGTTTCCATTGCATCAGCCTGCCAGAGCAGGAGGAGCTGTGCTGGTTCCGTCAGTCCTGCTGTCTGGGGAAGGGAATATATCAAAGGAAAGTCAGTTCTCAGTGTTCTGACGTCACTGTGCCCTACAAGCTCAGTGCCAGGAGCTGGCACTGGGTTCTGTCTGCTCTCAGAAACGCTCAAAGTAGGGCCTGGGCTGGGGCTTGGGTACCTGTCAGCAAGCAGGTCACCAGCACTGGGAATGTCATCTCCAGAAAAGTGCCTCAAGCCCAAGAATCACAGAATCATTAAGGTTGGGGAAGCCCTCCAAGATCATCAAGTCCAACCTTTGAATCCCACCAAGCCTGTTAAACCCTATCCCAAAGTGCCACATCCAGGGGGTCCTTGTGCAGGGCCCACAGGACACCCAGGGGGGCCCAGGGGGGCCAGGACTCACCGGGTTCCCCATCTCCTGAAGCCAAATCAGATTGGGAAGGTCACACCACTCCTGGATATGATTTTCTCTTGTCATTATGTAGGGCTTTGAGTGGAGACCAAAGTCTGCCCTAAGATCCTTTCCAGGGCTGTGGGTGAAGTGTGGATCTCCACCAACCTGGAGCTCTGGGGCTCATCTGGCACAATGTTCTTGGCCCAGCAATGCCAGCAGGGCATCAAATTTGCATCAAATTTAATAAAAACCCCTCCATTTTGGCCAGGGCAACATCCTCCTCCTTTTTTTTCCTCAGTAATCAAGCAGCAACACTTTCAAAATAATCTATCCAAACCCCATTTCCCATCACAAGCCTGTTTCCTTTATAAAATCTGAAGATTCACTGCCATCACATGTCTAGTGGCACTTCTTGAGCCCTTGCTTGCAGCCACCACCACTTAAGACCTGCCTGTGGCAGTGTCAGAGTCTGCCTGACAGTTTTGCTTGGCCCTGTCCTCTATGCAGTAAATAATCAAGTGTATTTTGCCGTTGGATCTTATTAAATTATCATTTCATTTACCATTGAACCTTGTTAACTCACAGTTTTATATCAATAAAGTAATTGTCACATGTTAAGAGTGAGGTGCAGGACTCCCTCCACGATACCACCCCCTCACAAAGCAGATCAAGGCGATTGCCCAACCTGACCCAGACACTTTATCCATCTCAACCTGGCCCAGCTGAAACCATTTTCTCCTCATGAGTCATCAGACTCTCTCTCTGTCTCCTCTTAATTGTCATTCTCAGACCAGCCCCGTTTCCACGACACAAATACCTCAGTACAGTTGACTCTCTTAAGCACTGCTCAATATTTCATACAGAGGCTTCTCAGCATCACAGACTATTCCCAACTGATCTCTTTAATCACCAGCAATTCACTGAGAAAGCCTAAAATAGTGCTTTTTAGCTCCTTATTAGAAGGAGGGGACCGAAGTTTTTGGAAGGGAAAGATGAATAATGAGGCTGTGACAGGAATGTTTGGACAAGCAGGAACAGAATGGCTGTGAAATGCTCCTGCTCTGGAAACCTTCCTGGGAATATCAGCAGTTTTCTTCCCACCTGAGCAATGCACATATTGCAAAGTGCAAGCAAAGACATAATATGATTTTATTTGCAAATAGATGCATGAATCACTTTTCCCTAAATTGCTCAACTGGCTCAAGGAGCAATCAGGTTCTTCCTCCCAAGTTTCCATCTGTGGGGGGAGTGAGCTGCTCTGGGGGGTTGTTCTGAGCAGTCTGTCAAAAATGGCCCTGCTCACACTCCTCCTGAGCTGAGCCCCAGCCAGGTCAAACACAACCCATCAGGGCAGCTCGGGACAATCCTCTCTGTCCCCAACCACATTTTGCCCCTTAAACACTTGCCTTGGTCTGTGGGAGCCAGAGCTGGCCAGGATCCACTTTTTTCAAACAAGCACCTGAATAAACTTGTATAACCCAAAATGTTCCAGCCTTTTTGAGCTCATGGCTCACAGACACCTCACAGATGTGTCAGCAGGCACTGCCTCTCCCTGGCCTAAGAAAGCACCTCCCCAGGACAAGGTGGGAGGAGCAGAGGTTGACTCCACTGGTCCAGGGCATTACCCAGGGCCAGGGATTTGGCTGGCACAAAGGAAAAGTCCCTGACATTGGAACGGGCTGAAATTCCTTTGAACTCTGATCCCGTTCTCTGTTGCACAAAGAGGCTGCAGGAGGACACACGAAGGTCACCAGCACAGGGCAGGGACTCTGAGATAACTTTGCAACACGAAGAGAGAAAAATATATCCAGGGATTACAATAAATTCCACCTTCTTTTCCCAAGGGCTCCTATGAAACACTTGAAAAAGTGACCTCATTAATTAATGAGATGGGTTAACACTCTTTCCACATACTCCACTTAATTGCAATTCTGTCATTCTCAGTGAATTCTTAAAGCCATATTGATTATTCAAAGCTCTGTTCAATCAATAAAGCAATAAAACATGTATGCTTAAAAAAGTGATTAAAGAGATAAATACAGGAGCCACTTTAAAGCAGCCATGTCCTTCTGCAGGCCAGTTATCCAAGAGCAGGCAGTGGGTAAATATGTTCCAATGTCCTCATCTAATTGCAGTGGGTAATTGTCTCATTAATTTGCTTTAATCCCAAATCCATGGACGAAGCATTTCCAAACAGAAATCATCCCAAACACTAATGCTCCCAATTTTTACTGGCTGCCTGTTCCGTGCCCTGCACAAATGATGGTCATGGATGAGAGAGACTGTGGCCAGCAAGTGACACTGTGTGAGCCTGGGGTGACAGGGTGGGTGGGAAAGCAGGAATCCTGAAGGACAAGTTTTCTTGAGAAGCTGCAGAAACCTCACGGCACCGTGGCTGAAGTTTCCTTTGGCAGCTGTGCCCTGCCATGGACATGGACCTCCTGGGCAGGGGCAGAGGAGGGGCAGGGACTGAGCTCTGCTCTGGGGGGACCAGGGACAG
>NW_016690447.1:231549-233476 GCF_001604755.1 Lepidothrix coronata | reverse complement strand
GCCTGGGCAGTGCCCAACCAGCCTCTGGGGGAAGAACCTTTGGCTGAGATCCAACCTGAGCCTGCCCTGACACAGCTCCAGGCCAAAGGGGCAGTTCCACAGCAGTGCTGGGGGGGATCTGCTTTGACAACAATCTCAGTGTCCTGTTGAGGCCCCACACTGAGCTCACTGGTGTCTCTGTGGGAGGGGGGTTTGACCTCCCACTGTCCCAGTGTGCCAGAGCTGTCCCAGCAATGCATCCCAGATCCTGCCCTGGCTGTGCCCACAGGGACACTCTGTGTGTGCAGGGCTGAGATCCATCACTGCACTAATCTGGGTTTGAAACTCCTCAGCACAAAGTCCCCAGTTCCCACTTTGGCCAAGCCTTTTTCTCCTTTAGAGAAACAAATGATATGTATTTGTACAACACATCCTGAGTTTGGAGCTGACAGATCCCTGGGGCTTCCAACTAGAAAGGATCCAAGGTAAGGGCTCGAAGCTTGGAGGAGAGGAGGAAAAAACACTTCTGGGCTTGAGGTGAGTTTTTAATTCTTCCTTTTTCTGTTGTTTTTTTTTATTATTATTGAAAACATCGTGATTTAACAACTACAGTCATTGTTGAACATAAATAAATAATGTGGAGAACTGGGACATGCTCAGCTCTGTGATTGCATAAATATTCAAGCTGCAAAAGAAATATAAGATTTCAAAGGTGCAAACCTAATTATGGAGTTGTTATCTCTCCCCCTGTAGTAATTCAAACATAAAGAACACTTCCCTGTGGGTTGGTAACATCTGAAATGGTGAACCTGGTAAATACAGGATCCTGCCACAGCTCAGCACCACCTCACCCTCACAGAATCTGCTCAGCTGAACTAAGGGCACAGGCCCCACATTTCCCTGAGCAGAGAGTTGGGCCTTGCAGGGCAGTGGTACCTCTGTCCTGTCTCTCCTTGAGGCCCCTCTACTGCACTTGGTGCCACGAGGACCATCACAACATGACACTGGTGACACGGCATGTTTCTGCTCCCACCAGACTTGTCTCCTGCCACCTCTCCCTGCCTGGATTCCTGCCTGGATTCCCCCATTCCATGCCCAGCCTGGCTGACACAGATCTCTCCATCCTCCTGCATGGCTCCCACATGTTCAGCTGGAGATGACTCTGTCTGGGAGGCCTAAGAAAGCCCCCAAGGGCCATGAGCAAGGCTGGAAGATGCTTCAGGTCCTCTCGTTGCTCTGCAAAAACTTCACAAAGGAGCCCAAAACTCACAGAATCACAGAATAGCTGGGGTTGGAGGGGAGCTCTGGAGATCACCCAGTACAACCCTCCTGAAACAAAAGCCCCACACAGACCATTGACTCCTCTGAGCTCCCTCTCACATGGCTTCTACTGTGATACAGCTGAACACCCTTCATGGGTTGCATTTGCCCACTAGTCCCTTTTCCATATCCAAAAATGCCCCTTTACTATCTTGAAATCAAATTGTTAATTAACCTTTGAGATTTTCCACTATAGTTTGACATAAAACAAGAGTTTGCTTCATCTCCCTTTTCAGGTGTCCTGGTTAGGACAGCTGAGACCAGTTCATCATGGTATGGGTGTAACCCAAAGCTGTGTATTCTATAGCCTTCCATGCCATTTCCCAGAAATTGTTACCAGTAGAGGCCTGTAGATGTTCCTGTCCTCACACCCTTTTATGGAATTCCCCGCTCTGAGGGGAGGACTGAGCATTCCTGCCTGAACTGGAAAATATATAAACTTAGAGTTTTGGAACCTTTTTACCACTCGTGGGATCCAGAGGAAGACTGCAGCTCACCGCTCTCAACCAGACTGAGACCACCACCCTCAACTGGACTGCAATCACCACTTTTGACCAGACTGCAACAGCTCTCCCACCAGCAGGTTTTTCCCCTCTCCCTTTACTTTGGACTCAGGGTGGGGGCCCAA
>NW_016690447.1:195200-228878 GCF_001604755.1 Lepidothrix coronata | reverse complement strand
CCAGGGCAGAGCAGAGCAGGACAATCCCCTCCCTGATGCCCCAGGACAGGGTTGGCCCCCCTGGCTGCCAGGGCACTGCTGACTCAGGGACAACTGGCACCACCAGGACCCCCAGGGCCCTTTCCCAGCACTGCTCTCCAGCCTCTCATTCCCAGTCCGTCGGTTGTTGTCCCGTTCCAGGGGCAGAATCCGACCCTTGTCTCTGTTGGCTCAGCCCCGTGCCGGTGTCCCCGTGTCCCCACGCGGTGGCAGCAGCGACAGCGGAGGAGCCGCGGCCGGAGGCTCGAGGGGACGGGGATGGGCTGCGAGGGGAAGGGCAGGATGAGCCCCTGGAAGGGCAGGATGAGTCCGCACGGGCAGGGGTAACCCGGCCGGGGTGAGATACCCACTGCGGGACGGGCTGGGAGCGGTTCCCGGCTCGTTCAGCCAATCCAGCCCATGGATGGTCCCACGGGACGTGTCCCAGCCCTGGAGGGATGTGCCTCCGGGGAATGTTCCTCAGCACTGCGGCGGCCGGAGCCATCTCTGGGGAATGTCCGACTCCTGGTGCCTTGCCCAGGTGACCTTGGCATCCCAGAGTTGGTGACCTGCCCCTTCCTGCCTCCTGCTTGGTCCCTGGGGCAGGACAGAGGTCCCAGGGACACTGCAGGGAGCACTTGGCAAATCGAGGGGGGGATGGCATGAGATGCCTCGTGTGATCAGGCAGCTGCTGAACCACAGGATGCTGCTGAACCACAGGATGTTCCCCAGCAGGGCAGAAGCATCTCAGTTCAGCCTGGAGATGGTGTAAAACCAGGGTGTGAAGCGATGCTGCAGGTGCTGAAATGAAGCCTTCCCACCTCTATTTTTATCTTATTTTTTTATGCCAATTGCTTCTTTAGGTCAGAGAACTTCCCCCCCTTGGACCTGCACTGGGGAACCCAAGTCCACTCAGCTCTCCCCATTCTAGAGAATCTTTTCATCTGTTCCAATAAATCCTCCCTGGACACCCCCAAAACACCTGGTTCCTTTGGCTGCAGGTTCCCAGATCAATGGATAGTGGAGTTCACTCCATTATTCCAGAGCCATTGTGCTCAGTGAACTCACCCACCTCCCAGCAGGACATGAGCAGGACCATGGATGAGGAACCTGAGCTCGTCCCACCTCTGCCCCTTCCTGAAGAGCTCCATGACCTGTCCCATGCCCACCACTGCTGGCCAGAGATCCACACAGAGCTGAGCTGAAGCGCCTCAGCCAGGTTCTGGCCTTCCTGGCTGAGCTCCCAACACCTGGATGAGCTGGTATCCCCCCACCCTGACCCTCTGAACCCCTCTTTCATCCCCAAGTGCTGCTGTGGGATGCTCTGTGCCCAGCTGAACACCCTTGTGGGTCATGCCCATCTCCATGGGAATTCCACAACCTCTTCCCATCCCACCCCATCCCATTTGGCCAGGGCTGTGGTGCACCTTGGACACTGTTACTCACTGCATCAAACCAACAAGAGGCCCTCAGGGATGGAGGCAGCCCCACCACCACTGGAAGCAGGCCCTGGACACCAGCAGTGTCTGGAATCCAGGCTGGATCCCTTCCCTGGGTAAGTGGATTCACAGTGATGTAAGAGGGGATTGAAGTTTGGCTGTGGGTTCCTGAAAGGAGAGTATTCCAGAACCAGCTCTCTCTTCCATCCCAGTAATGGACTCAGGATGTTAATTAATAGATAATTGCTAATATCTTGCATCCCTCTAATGTCTCACTGATGAGCTTCAAAGCACTTTGCAGTCTCTGGCTCTGATTCCCTGCTTTGAGAGGGCACAAATTGCAGCTCAGAGACATTTCAGGAACTTGCTGATGATCCAAGTCCGGATCAGCATCAGCCCCAAGTTCTGGATTCCTGCTCCAAGCACCGACCCACCCTGTCTCTCCTGCCACACCACTGGCCTGCCTCCCAAACCACAGCCTTTTAGCAAACCCTCCCAGGGAAGCTCTCAAGGAGGCAGAGGCAGGGAAAGAAGGAGTTAAGCAATATACTGATAGGCTGGTGAGATCATCGGAGCTGGGATGCTCCATTGTTTATTAGACTCAACAGAGCCCAGTAGACAACACCCAGAGGGATGAGGGGCTTGGGATGAGCCTGGCTTTGGAGAGGGAGACCTCCTGCTGCAGCCAGCCCTCACTGCTCTCCACGTAAGTAGGATGGGTGTCCGTGGGTTTGGCTCTGGGGGTGGTGGAAAGGGAGAGGAGATCCAGCACGGCAAGGCTGGGGGTCACCCTCTCACTGAGCCCCTAAAAGGACTTGCAGGTGTTGTTCACTCAGCAAGTCCCTGAACGTGCTGCTGGGACCATCCAAACTCTGGGTGATGCTGGAAAGCTGCTCCTGAGGATGCAGGGGCCTGGGCCCAGCCCAGCTGCACTTCAGCAGCAAAGGGACACTGGTTCCTTCTCAATTTCCACCTGAGACCTGGTGGGGTTGTAGGTGATGTGAAACCCCCTGATGTGTTGCCTCACATCCCCAAGCCGGGTCTCGGAGCAGCACCAGCCACTGCCAGCCCCTCCTTCTCCAGGGGGACAGGGACGTGGGGCTTCAGCACATCCCTGGCACCAAAACAACCTCCCTGCCCTCCCCCAGGGCAGAGCCTGCCCAGCCCAGCAGAACCAGCCCTCCTGGAGCTGGCACGTGGTGGCAGAGAGCTGGGTGCTCTGAAATGCTGCTCTTGTGCCCACAGGAGCCGGTGGGGGGGTCCCTCCGTGGAGTGCTCAGGGGATGGTGAGGGCAAGTGGCCACCTCCCCTTCCACAGTGAGCCAGGACAGCCCAGTGACAGCCAGGACACAGGCACATGGTGAGTGGGGCCGGGGGGCACAGCAGGGTGAGTGGGATCAGAGACATGGCGTGGGGAGCAGGCTCAGCATGGGGAGTGGGCTCAGAGAGACACTGCGTGGGGAGTGAGCTCAGAGGGGCACAGCAAGGTGAATGGGCTCAGAGGGGTCTGGTAGGGGGAGAGGGCTCTGAGAGGCACAGCATGGGGAGTGGGTCAGCACTCGGTCCCTCCTGGGGTTTCCCTGCCCTGGCACAGGAACTGGGAGCTGTTCCCCCCCAGCCCCTCCCCATGCAGGTACCCCGGGCAGACCTGGGGCTGTGGGGATGCTCTTCATGGGGCAGCATCAGGCAGGACAGGTCCCCACCTCCACCCTCAGGTGTGCTGGGTCATTCATACCTATCCCTCCCTGGGACCCTGACTGACATCCACTCTCCATTAAATTTGGCAGCACTTACATCTAATCAAAAGTTTCTACTGAGTGTGTGTGTGTGCACATGTCCATGAGTGCAGCCACCTCCTCCTGGCACACACAGACCAGGAGTGTCATCTCAGGGGGTCTGTGCTGAGCTTAAACATCAGGACTGATCAAAGAGTCTTGCTGAGACCCTCCAGAGCAGCAGGAAAAGCCACGCCCCAAAAAGCACATCTTGGTTTTCCTACATTCCCCAGTTTCCTCCCAGTTGGGACCCACCAGTGAAGACTTTGCTGCCCCACTGGGGTGGCAGACTGGGCACATCTTCTGGCTGAAGGACAGACAAACCCTTTGGGTCTTTCCCTGAGGCTTTGCAGAGCACCTGATGCTGCTGTTTGCCAGGGACCATCACAAGCCATCTGGAGGCCACTGGAAACCCTGGAGAGCTGTGGAGCAAAGGGGAGGGTCTGGGGGTCCCTCTCTGTGGGGTACTATCTGGACCTTAGACAGCCAGGTGGGGGAAGTGTGTGCACACCTGTGTCCAGGTGACTTCCACCCAACTTCTCCACAGCACCCACCCAACCCAGCAGTCTGGGGTCCTGGTGCCAGGACTCACTGCCTTTGTCTTCCTGGGGACAGCTGGCAGGGTCTGAGAGCTCAGGAAAAGCCTGGCCCTCAGTCCAGGTTGGTCTCTTTGGTTCTCCCCAGCAGGAATCAGGGCGAGCCACATCCATGGAGTGCTCAGCTCACTCTGGGATTTCCTTAGAATTTTCTTTTCTGAGGCTGTTGATTCCTGGAGGGGCTAGAGGGAATCTGGTTTAGGAGAGGAGTTTCTGCTGCTGTCTGGTGGAGTGAGGAACTTTATTCAGGGCAGTGGCTCAACAGCAGAGAAGGCAGCAAAATCCACCCATAAACTTGGCCTGGATTTGCAGCAGTATTTGGTGGTTGGTTTGCAAAATCCTGAGCTTTTCCCTCGGTGGTTTGTGTGGTGAAACACGGGACAAGAGCTGCAGCCTTTGTGCACCCCACCAGCACCCACAGCCCTGCACCAGGGCAGGTCCACACCTGCCCCACCACCAGTGCTCCCATGGGATGGCACCTACTGAGTCCCAGGGCAAAGACCAGCTGCACTTTGGGACACTGAGAGGGGTCTCCATGAGGAAGATGCAGGTGGAGATGGACACAAATCCCTGGGGGAGCTCTGGTGTCCCCAGCCATGCACAGTGGGATGAGGAAGTGGCAGGAACTGCTGCAGTGAGGACTTAAGAGGAGATGTAGGAGCTCCTGAAGCACCAGGGCTGCCTCCCCAGGTGAAAAGGAGATGGCCAGGCTGAAGACTGGACTGGGGCAGTAAATCCAGCTCTTGCATGGCTGGGATGGCTCAGGGCTGTGCACAGGGACAGAGTCTTCAGATGGGCCTGTTGCCTCACTTTTGGCACAGCTCTGGTCACATCTGCAGGTCCTTTCCAGCATCCCAGGTCCTGACTGGGATGTCAGGGCTGAGAACTGCTCCTGAGGGCTGGCAGGTGAGGAATGGCATCCGTGGGATGGGCTGAGGGACTGGGACAGAGCCCTCAGGTGCTCTGCTCAGCCCAAAGCTCCCGCTCAGCACCACCACAGAATGTCCCCAATGTCCCCAAGGTGGTACCCAGGGGTGTGCTGTGCTTTGGCACTGGGGTCCCCAGCAGCACCAGCAAACAGGACCCCAAGATTTCCCAGTTCAAAACCCAAACATCACCACACAAAGCACTGGGAGAGCAAAGGGGGGAGAAAGAGAGTCACATGAGGCTCTTCCTGATGGAGTGGGAAAGGAAAGATCCCGGTGTTACCTCCAGCTCCGAGAGCTGTCAGGGTTTCAGCAGCACAGCAGACACACCAGATGTGAAATCTGAGACAGGACAGCAAAGAGTCATCTGCTGATTCTCTCCTTCCAACAACGGTGGTTAAAAAAACTGGGAGAAATCTGATAGCACTTTGCTGCCAGACTGCTCAGGCCAACCATCAAATCTGAGCACATCTGGGATGAATTAGGGATGGAGCACGGGCAAGGCAGGAACTGGAATTGCATTAACTCTCCCAAGAGCTGCAGATCCTTTCAGTGCTTCCAAACAAGCTCCCAGGCAGTGGCAGGGAGTGGAATCCTTCCCCAGCTAACAATGGGAAAAGTGTGACCAAAAAAGGATGCTCTGCCAGGAAGAGCTGGAGAAATGAGCATTGTCTGGGAATTGTGGTGAAAAGGGTGGCTTTGCCAGAAAATAAAAGGAGGGAATAAATCCACTCTGGAGGAAATGGAAAGCTGAAAGGGAGATGATGGTTTCAGCCTGACATTAACTCCCTGCACAACACACAGAGCTCAGAGCATCCCTGGATACAGAGGAAGGACACAGCCCATGGGCAAGCAGGGAGTGGGGTGCCTAAATATGGGACAGGACAGCCTGGATTAGACTGCTGAGGTGTGAGATCTGGGGATTATTCCAGAGAATAAAGCAAATTTCCAACCACAGAGCCAAATTAAAATTGTACCGTGGCTTGACCATAAAACCTCTCCATGAGAGATGTTACAGGGACAAAGACAAAAATACCACCCCAGGGTGACATTTCAGCAGGAGCCTAATTGACACTGGAAGAGGAGGATTTGCACTAGAAAAGGAGGAGTAGCAATAGTCCAGCTTGCAGAGGAGGGATTAGCAGCTCAAAAGGACGAAGAACAGAAACCACAACTTGCTACTATGACCAAACTTACCTGCCTGGTCAAGTCCTTGGGGGTCCCTGATCAAGGGCTGTAGAAGACATATCATGTATTGAGGGCAAGGGAGCTGGGAAGGGTCTGGAGCCCCAGGAGAAGCTGAGGGAGCTGGGGGGCTCAGCCTGGAGAAAAGGAGGCTCAGGGGGGACCTTCTGGCTCTGCAACCCCCTGACAGGAGGGGGGAGCCGGGGGGCGTCGGGCTCTGCTCCCAGGGAACAAGGGACAGGAGGAGAGGGAACGGCCTCCAGCTGTGCCAGGGGAGGCTCAGGTTGGACATCAGGAGGAATTTCTTGCTGCAAAGGGTGGTCAGGCCTTGGCAGGGGCTGCCCAGGGAGGTTTGGAGTCCCCACCCCTGGAGGTGTCCAAGGAAGGCCTGGCCGTGGCACTCAGTGCTCTGGGCTGGGGGACAAGGTGGGGATGGGGCACAGGGGGGACTCCATGGGCTGGGAGGGCTTTTCCAACCTCAGGGATTCTGGGATTCTGGGATTCTATGGGATTCTACCAAGATGGCAGAAATGTGTCCCCTCCTCTCTCCCTGTCTTTCCTGCTCCAACAGAGAGGAGTGAAAACCAAAGACAGGAGGGATGTAAATGTTGTCCATTGTTCCTGGCTTTCATTTTTTGCTTGTTGGTCTTGGTCTGGCAAACCTGAAACATCCCAAAATACATGGATACCGCCAGTTGTTTTTCCAGCTGTGAGCAGGGGCTGGTGCTGTGGGAGGGCTCCTGAGCTGGGCAGCAGCAGGACACTGAAGTGCCCTGCCCTGTGACAGCTGGGTCACCAGATCTGCAACACTGTCTGTGCTGGGGGGCACTAAACAGAAAAATAACATCTGTCTCTTTTCAGAGTGAGCCACAAACCTTGATAGGGACACAGGTGAAAGAGTAAGGGAGGTGCTGGCTGGCACCCAGCCATCAGCATCCACAGATGGGCACTGGGCCCAGTAGGGTTGGAATATGGGCAGGTTTCCTTCAGATGGTGCCTCTGGAGCTGTGCCAGCCTCGTGTGGCTGCACTGAGGTGATGTTTGCTCTCACATTGATCAGCAACAATGGCAACAGAGCTGGGGCTGCCCCTCCACAGCTGCTGCAGCCACAGGCAGGGTGCACATCCAGCCTGGGATCAGCTGGGGTGTGAAGCTCCTGGAGAGCCACTCCATGGGCCAGCAGCAGGGCTGGGCTCAGCAAACACCCAGGCAAATGAAGCCCAAAGCAGGACATTAAATTACCTGCTCAGGATCAAGCCCCCTTAGGCCCAAAGCTCGTGTGGTGCTCAGGCAGAGCTGTGCCTGGCAGTGCAGAGGGCACAGAGCCCCACTGGGGTCCTATGCCCAGGCCAGCGTGGATGTGACTGCTGGGGAGCACAGGGGAGCCCCATGGGGCAGCTTGGGCTTGGCAGCAACCACCGGGCTCTGCTTGGTGGTGCTGGCACAAGGGAGATGCTCCAGGCTTTTGCAGAGTACCCCTTTGCCCCAAGGGTGGGCCCAGCAGAGGACAGAGCAGTCCCAGCCCTCCTGACACCACTGAGCCCCCGGGAGGAAGCCTGGCAGCTCAGGTAGGAGTTTGCTTTGCAAAACCAATTCTAATTCCTGGGTGTGAAGCATCCACGTCCCTCTCCTGCCTTCCTCAGCCCTGGCATCTGCACAAGTTCATCCCTGCTGAGCTTCCCAGCAGCAGGAACACTTCCCAGTCCAGACCCCTGCAGTGCCCCCAGCAGAGCCCTGAGCAAACAGTGGGTGCCATAATGCTCAGCCCTTCCCATTTCCCATAATGTTTTCTCGGTGCTAAAGGCACTTTATTTCTGGGAAAATGTATTTACCCCTTGAGCTGATGAAAAACTAATGTGCCAGAAGCCACACTGCTGACCCAGCTGTCCCAGGAACCCTCCCACAGCTCCTGCCCCAGCTCACAGCTGGAGAAACAAGTCCTGTGGGACCAGGACTTCCCACCTCCCATCTGAGCATTTAGGTAGAAGTGAGAAGCTCCTGTGCTGCAGCTGCTACAAGGCTGGGTGTGGCAGTGAGGAACATCCAGCCTCGGGGGTCTGAAGGAACCTTCCAGCCCATGGGAAGGGGCTTTCTGCTGTCCCACAGAGTGTTCCTGACATGACACTCCTGTGTCTCAGCTTCTCCACCTGCAAAAGGGACACACAGCCATGTCACGAGGTGCTGGGGTGTAATTTGGGATCTGGGAGGGAAGGCAGGTCCAAGGACAGAGCCAGCATCACCAGCCCTGCCTGCAGCACCCTGCTGTTCCCCTGGAAGCAGCCAAGAGCCCGGGGAGGTTCCAAGTAGTGGGTTCCACCACTGGATCCCTGTGTGAGCTGGGAGCTGGTGAGCTGGAAGGTGTAAGGACAGGGACGGGGACTGCAGGAGTCCCACTATCCATGGCTGGGCAGTGGGACTTCACAGGCATCTTCTGTCCAGCCTATCTGCAGGCCCCCATTGCCAGCTCCTACATTCCATTGCTCTCACAGGTGTGATGCTCCTCGTTCCCTGCAGTGACCCACAAAACCTCCTCCACCTTCCTTTGAGTTGCACTTACTGGTGACCAAAAGGGAAGCACCTCCATCCTCCATCACTTGCCCGGCTCTGCTTTCTCTTTTGTCCATCACAGGTCACCTCCTCAGACCCCACCACCATGGAAATCCCCCCCAAGAGCCCTGATGGGAGCGAGAGGTCTCCTCCCTCCAGGGAGCTCATCACCAGTCGCACGGGGAGCACCCTGTGCATGAGCTCCCGCAGCGAGTCCATCTGGACCAGCACCTCCAGGAGCAAGTGGGAGATCTACCACAAGCCCGTGATCGTGGTGTCTGTTGGAGCTGCCCTCTTCCTCTTCGGGACAGTCATCATCATCCTGTCCTGCTTCCTGAACGATGAGAAAAACGTTTTTAAAATGTCTGGCCCGGCTTTCCTGTCCCTGGGGCTGATGCTGCTTGTTTGCGGTCTTGTGTGGATCCCCATCATCAGGAAGAAGCAGAAGCAGAGACAGAAGTCACAGTTTCTACAGAGCCTCAAGTCCTTCTTCTTTAACCGCTGAGAGCAGCCCAGGACCTTCCCGGGAAGGTTCCCCTCCGCTCTACCAAGTTGTGCTGATTAGCCATAAAAAGAAACACGTTCTTGTACTCTCCTAGAGGATTTCATCCCAGTAAGTCTCTTCCCTACATGGTTTCCAGTGTCAAAATGAACTTTGTATTTCATCCAAGTAATGTCAGAAAAAAAGGGAGCAGGATTTTCCAGCTGAGCCCAGCAAGGCAGTTCCAAACTCTCTGTGTCATTGGGTCAGTGAGTGACCCAACAGCACATGGTGGGGAAAGCAAAGCTCCCAAGTAACGTGGGCTAAGGCAAAGCTCCAAAGTTACCTGGGCTAAGGCAAAGCTCCAAAGTTACCTGGGCTAAAGCAAAGCTCCAGTTACCTGGCTCCCCCCAGGAGCTTCTGCAAGATACATCAGCAGAGAGGAGCCCTCTGACTGCAGAGTGTGAGCCAGGCTGGTGTGAACATTGCTGCAAACTGCAGTTTGGGTGGAGAAACTGAGAGGCCAGATGTGGTTCATCCAGAGGTAGTGAAGAGGAGAAGCAGGACAAAATAGTTCCAGATCACTTTGTATCAGAAGAGGCCACCACAATGGGCAGTACACATCATCAGAGCTCAGGAGAACCAGACGTGATGCCCATGGCCAGAACATTCCTGTCATTCCTAGAATCACAGAATTATTGAGGTTGGAAAAGAATTCCAAGCCCATGGAGTCCCCCCTGTGCCTGATCCCCACCTTGTCCCCCAGCCCAGAGCACTGAGTGCCACGGCCAGGCCTTCCTGGGACACCTCCAGGGTGGGGACTCCAAACCTCCCTGGGCAGCCCCTGCCAAGGCCTGACCACCCTTTGCAGGAAGAAATTCCTCCTGATGTCCAACCTGAACTTCCCCTGGTGCAGTTTGAGGCCGTTTCCTCTTGTCACTTCCTGACCCCCACCTGCCTACACTCTCCTTTAAGGTAGTTGTAGAGAGTTGTCCCTCCTGAGCCTCCTTTTCTCCAGGCTGAGCCCCCCCAGCTCCCTCAGCTGCTCCTGCTGCTCCAGCCCCTTCCCTGTTGCCCTTCTCTGGACACTCTCCAGCCCATCAATGTCTTTCTTGCAGTGAGGGGTCCACTGACCTGTCACAACGACTGCTGGGCCACTGGAGCTCACTCCATGCTGTGTGGGGTGTTCCCAGGCTGTATTTGTTGCTCCAAAGGGTCAGAGTGAGGAGCAGCATCACAACCATCATGTTCTGGGTGTTTAAGGAAGGCTGTTCCCCAAGGCCTGCAGGGCCAGACCCGTCTGACAACATCTGTCCATCTGCACTGGTGGTGTCTGTCAGAGCCACCCCTGAACCCCAACCATCAGCCTGTTGGTGCCACCAGAACTGGACCACAGGCAAGAGAGACATGTTTGTTACCTCCACCCTGCCTTTAATAAATGAGTGCCTGAGACAACTCACCAAGGAAAGCACGGATCCTTCCTGCACGGATTTGGTTTCATTTTGCATTTTCAGCAAGCTGGAATTACTTTAAAAGACAAATTTGGAACAGAAATTCTCAGTCTGAAGAGCTGGGCTCAGTCTGGACAGTGAGATCTGGGTTGATATAAATAGGCCCAAAATGTCCAGGGTTCAGGCACTGATGAGAAGCTGATGTTCCAGAAGTGCTGATCCCATCTGGATCCTCAGCCTGGCGGGACCCCCCAGCACAGCAAGCACTGGCTCAAAGGCCCTGGCCCCTGCTGTGGGGTGAGAATGTGGTCAGTGCTTCAGAAGCAAAGAGAAACAGAGAAGAGGAGCCCCCACCAAGCTGCCCTTTGTAGTCTGCACCTCCACAGGGAAGCTGAGGCACCCCTGCTGCTCTTCCAGATGCTGTGGGAGGTGGGGAGGTTGGCAGGGGGTGCGTGGAGAGAACCTGAATGTGTTTGGTTTCAGATAGACAGGGTTTAATAACCTCCCTCAGCTGCTGATGAGAGGAAGCCCATGTAAGCCCTCAGCTTCCTCTAACCCAATATCCCACATCTACCAACAGCTCCCAAGGAGCACTGGAGGAAAGCACAGGGAATGGGATGTGCAGACAACAGTCCTTCTCCTGGTTGGTGCCCAGCCAACTGCAGCTCAGAGCCAAGGCAGAGTCAGCTCAGCCCCCTGTTTAACAGCCACTGACAGAGCCAACACAGCCACCTCCTTCTCTTTTGCCCCCTTGTTCGGATCAGTTTGTGCTTTCAGTCTCTGCAACATCCTGGAGCCACAATTCCTCCCAGCTCCCTCATTTGCCAGACAGGCTGGAAGCTCTGCACAGCATCAGGAGGCACAGCAGAGGCAGAGGGGCCCAGATCCTGCAGCTGCAGATCAGCAGACACCCAGCAGGGCAGTGACAAGGGACACGTGTCCCCTGTCACCCAGGCCCATGCCCCTGCAGCTGTGGGAACTGTGCTCGGGGCTGAGGGTTGATTCCTTCAGGAAACACGGAACCTCCTCCTGGCAAACTCGGGTTGAACTCCCTTATTTCTGAAACTGGTGCCACACCAGCATTTCTGCCAGTAAATATGGTCCAAGATGCCCACGTCCCAAAGCATTTGGGCTTCCACAACGTGGCTCACGGGGAGCTCAGGCTCACCTTGCCCCTGCTGCCAGGCTGCCCCCAGTTTGTGACCAGGGCTGGGCAGTGCCACATGCCTGGAGATCCTTCCACCAGTGTGGGCTGAGCTGGAGGTGGCATATCCCATCCTGGCAGCTCACTCAGCTGGATTAGGAGGATTTGAGCACACACCCTTTGCCCCAGGCTCAGCCTGGCCCTGAGCTTTGTGTCCTGGGGGTGCAGATATGTGTCCCTGCCAGCCAGTGCCAGGTTTGGGGGTGTCCCAGGTGTATGTTCTGGCCCCAAACCCAGCAAACCTCTGTTCCTCAGCCATCGTTGTGTTGTTCCAGGCTTTGCCTGTTTTTCCAATCCTGCCCTGGCAAAAGGAGCAGCCTCTGCTGATTTCACTGCAATGGCCAGAGGATACTCACCCAAAATTCCTGCTCAGGGGCAGCTGCAGCCAAAAAAACAGATGGACATCAGGACTCTGGAGGGGGAAATCATGGAGCAGCTTGAAGAGCATCCCCAGGGTCCCAGCTGGATGCAGATCTGGGCACAGGTAGAGTCCTAAAGCTGTACAGGCTGGAAGAGGCACCTGGAAATGCCTGTTCAGCCAGGGCTGGCTGTCCAAAGGGATGTGACAGAACTCCCTCCTAAAAGGCTTGGAGAGAGGGAGCAGGGGTCCTGCTCTCTGTGCCTCATGGCCAGGGATAAGGAGATGATCAGTGAAATGTTAATATGATAAGAAGTCATTGAGACCAAGAATTTAATTGGATTCCAGGCTGGTCATTTATAACAGGAATATTAGGTTTCATTAAAAGAAAAATTTCCCAAGGGACTTGCATGTGGCTGCTCTGGTCTCCTCTTTGCTCTGTGCCTGTGGGGAGAGAGGGGAGGCTGTGGGGGGAAGGGTCTGGGGCAGAGGAGGGGGTGGTACCCTCTGGACAGGGGGGCTCACTTGGGACAGAGGGAGATGAAGAGAGGGGCAGGGGCTGCAGGTTTGTCTGGGTGCTGTCCCTGTGTGCTGGGTGAGGATCTCAGGGCTGGGGGGCTCAGTGGACACCTCTGTGGAGGTGTGAGCAGCACCAGGGTGGCACAGGAAGGTGCCTGGCAAGAGGATGGAGATGCCCAGGTGATGGTAAAGGCAATAGCCCAGGGATCAGCTGAGGAGGGGTTTGCAGGTGGATCTCTATCACTGGCTGCCCAGATCTGTGGCAGGACAGGGAGGGAAAGGGAGAGGAATGTTAATTGAAAGGAAAGTCAGATTAACAGCCTGGAGATAAGTGCAGGTGGAATTCCAGGAACAAAGTGATAACTCTCCACTTTATAACACAGGGTGTAAATCCTGGTCACTGCTGGGAAGGTGGGTGGACTTTGGATCGGTGCTCCCAACCCTGGGAATTCCATCACTCTCTTGAAATGAGCTGGAGCAACTTAGGGAAACAGAGGTGCAGGGTGTCCTGAACTGCTCACAAGGATTCATTAGGAGCTGACATAAAATGCTTGTCCTACTGTGGGCCAGGAAAACCCCCCAGGGCTGATGAGAGGTGAATTCCTGCCTCTGTGCTGTGGGACCAGTGAATCTCTACCTCCCCAGGATGTGGGAGGCAGGGAGTATCCATGGGTTCAAAGTGGTTTTATGGACAACAGATAGAGGAAGAGACAGCAGAAGCAAGAGAGAAGAATGTGCCCTCTAACTGTGGCATAACAGTGGTGGATGCTGGAGAAGTCCACAGGGAGCAGATGCCAGGAGGGACTGGGCCCACGTGTTGTCTCCTCCTGCCACTGCTGGAGTCACCACAGGACCTTTGATCAGAACATAGGGCAGTTCAGGCCTTGGGGCTGTTCCCATGCACCTACAAATCACTGTTTTACACTCCCCAATATTCCCCTTTGCTCCCACTGAAGCCTGTTTGAATCCCAATGTGATGCTTAGGATCAGGCCAAAGAAAAACATGGGTAAAGAGAGGATCAGTTTTCCAGCAAACATAACCATGCCCAGCTCTCACTAAAGCCAGTTTGGATGTGATCTGCCAGCTTCCCTTGGTCTATAAAAAGAACAGGAAATCCATTAGAAAAGTCATTATCTCTGCAGAGCAGTCCAAGGAGGAAATATTTCCCTGCGTCTCAAAGGTCAGCCCAACCAACCAGCCCAGCAGGCTCTGCTGGGGATGACACCCTGCTCTGGGGTGGCTGACCTGCTGCTTCATTCCTGGGCCTCAACAGAAGCCAAACCCCCCAAAGATGCTGCACAGCCATGTTGCAAACCTCCCTCTGAGGATGCTGAATTATGGTTTATCTCCAAAGCCTAAAGGGGACTTGAGGGGACTTTGAACAAGGGCCTGGAGTGACAGGACAAGGGGGAATGGCTTCAAACTGCCAGAGAGCAGGGTTAGATGGGATATTGGGAAGAAATTCCTTCCTGTGAGGGTGGGGAGGCCCTGGCACAGGTTGCCCAGAGAAGCTGTGGCTGCCCCATCCCTGGAAGTGTCCAAGGCCAGGTTGGACGGGGCTTGGAGAAACCTGGGATAATGGAAGGTGTCCCTGCCCATGGCAGGGGGTGGAAGGAGATTGTCTTTAATGTCCCTTCCCACCCAAACCATTCTGTGACTCCCTGACCTCAGCTCACACTGACTGGACTCATCCCTGGTGCAATCAGCAGATTTCTGCTGCTGGGAATCCACCAACATTCACCCTCCTCCTCCAGGGATCAATGGTCCAGCTGGGGAAGGCAGCAGGTGGCCACTGATGTCTGTCAGCACAGGAATATGTTCCACTGACAACTTCCACCACTCTTTCATGGTAATAAGGCCGAGGGCTCCTGGGGCCACGAGGGCTGATACCCCAAGTTCCTGCACCCTGAAAGGCTTCTGGTGCTTCTTCCACCTTGGGGAGCAGATGACATGCCACCAGGATGAGTTGCAATTGCCCATCCCTCCTGAAAGCACCAGCCTTCCCTGTCTTTAACGAGCCAGGATGAGAGTAATAACTTCAGAGGACTCTCAGTGCTCACAGTGAGCTTGAAATCCTACAGAAACCCCTTCCTATTTGCCACGAGGTGTGAGGCACAGGGAAACTATGGAACCAGCTCAGATTTACACCATAGCACCACTGAGAAAGGCACAGGAAAGCTGGAAGAGGTGGATTTGAGCAAACATGCCCCAGCTGTGCCCCTGAACCCTGCTAAGGGAGTGGGACTGTCACTCAAACCACAGCAGAGTGGGTGGATCTGGTTATTTCTCACCCAGCTCTGGTCCTGCTGTGCCCTGGGTGTTCCAGGGTAGGAAATGCCTCTGGCCAAGCTCAGACATGTGCAGTTCCATGGCTGTGTTCCCTTTTCTGGAGCTGGGAATTGCAGCACCAAGAGTAGATGTGTTTTTTCTCCTTTTTTTTCCTCTCCTTTCCCCAGCTGGAATATCAGGTTGCACAGAAATCGGCACCGAGAAAAAACCTGTTTATTGCCAGTGCTCTGACCCAGGGGATTCAAAGCTCTGCTTCTCTTCGTGCAGCAGCACTGGTGATGGTGAAACTCCTGCTCCCTGTGCTGCAGGGTTTGCAGCACCCAGACCACCGTGAACACTGAGGGGCTTCTGAGACATCAGTCTCCAACCCAGCCCCCATTCCAGCATCCCTGTGAAGGAAATAACAGGAATTCCAGCCTGCTGGTGCAGCCTGGTTTTAACCCAGACAGAACCTGAACTGAGCCTCAACCACAGGGGTGGAGGGGCTCCCAGGACACCACCAAGAAGTAGTTGAAAATATGTGTGTGTGTGTGTGTGTGTGTCCCCTCACCTCATTTTCCTTGGTCTCAAAATCTGCTCAGGCCTCATTAGGGGTGATAAAACTTTCCATCCCTTTCCATGCTGGAGCATCCTGGGTGTGCAAGAGAAGAGCCAGGAGGGGCCAGGACTGGTAGTTCAGGTCCCCAGCTGTGTGTTGGGCTGGGCCACAGCCTGAACATCTGGCATGGGCAGCTGGACAACCTGTGTCACCCCTGTGGAAGGACTGGGGGAACCCTAGCTTGCCCAGAAAGCACTTCCCTGGGTATTCATTTAACCAGGAGCCTCCTTTGACACTTCTGAACCTCAGTATTTAACCTGTCTAGTCTAAACTCCATCCCTGGGTGGCTCAAACCCTCTCTGGTCCAGACATGGCCTTCCCAGCACGTGCCAGTCTGTACCATGAAGGCAGGAAAGAAATTCAGCTTCTCCACATCCTTCTTGTCCTCACAGGCTCTTGCAAGGGGGAACTGCATTATTTGCAGCCTTGCCAAGGCTCAGCAGCCTTGGTTGGAGCCTGAGCTCACCTGGCTGAGGAGCTCCCAGGAGACTTTTGCTGCTCTCCAACAGACGTAGGAGCCAAAAACCCCGAGGGACATGAAACCTCTTGTGCCAAAAGCAGCAGAAAGCAGCAGAAAGCAGCTTTCCCAGCTCTGCTGGGATCAGTGCTGAGCTGGGCCCTACAGGTAAATGGGAAGCAGATCACCAGGTTTGCCCTGTGTGTGTGGCATCGCCTCTGCTCCAGCAGGACTGGTGACATCTCTGCCTGAGAGACCAGTGATGGGTCCTGGTGGCTCCCAGTTTAAATACTCTCTGGGAAAAGCTGCAGCCCAGTGCAGGCCACTGACTCTGGTTTCCCAAGTGGCCACAGCCACTGTGTGGTGCAGAGTTCCCCCCTCTGCTCGTGGGGAGGGGGTGTCAAAGGTCTTTCAGGTGTGTGGGGGCTGCCCCAGCCCTGCTGGACCCGCAGGTTTGGGGGTGTGGGGGGCTGAGTGTGGGCTTTGGCCCTGCGTTGTCCTTCAGCAGGGAACCTGCAGCCCAGTGTGGAGCTGCCCTGCAGGAGGCAAGGCTGGCATCTGGGTGCACTTCAGTGGTTCTGAACCCTGCCAAGCAGGGCAGGAGGGCTGGGATTTGCCCATGGTGGCACTAAAGGAAATGTGCCACCCTGAATCAATACTGTCACTAGATGAAGTCACTCCCTGGGTTGGAAAGAAACCCAAAGCCTTCCAGAAGTTTGTCTCCCATTAATGGTTCAGAAGACTGAAACAATGAATTTTGCTCCAAAAGTACTTCAAAAAGATCAGTAAACCCTGTGTACCTCTTCTGCCTTTTTCTAGCCCAGTTCTGCCGTGGCTGGAAAGATGATGTGAGTGGGAAACACGGGTTCCTGGAGCTGGCCCTGAGCAGGTTTGCAGAAGGATGTGGCAAGAGGGAACCAGTTCTTCCCAGGGGACAGTGAAGTTGCTTCCCAAGTATTAGTAGGGAGCAGTCTGAGAGGACAGATGGAAGTGGTCTGACAACATCTTTGGCTGAAGGGAACCAGCCCATCCATGTTCAACTGCAGCATGTGAAGACAAACCAGGCAAGGAGCCTTCAAAAATGTGTCCTGCAGTGAAAACCAGCTGAATCCCTGTGCCATGGGCTGAGCTGGCCTGGAATATCTGCCCAGGGGTGAGGAGGAAGAGGATGGGCAGCACAGTGCAGCTTGATGGAGCAGCCCAGGGTTGGTTCATGGTGATCCTCAGCCACAGCTCCACAGGGCTGAGCCTGCAGTGGGGAAAGGCTCAAGCTGCCAGAAATGCAGCTCAGCTTTGGCAGGGCTGTGCAAACTCCCTCCTGTGGCACAAGGGGACTGGTTTCCTTCAAGGTCAGCACATCCCTGTGGGGCTGGAGCGTTTTGGGGTCGTGTCTCAGCTGCAGGACTTGTGTCTTGAGGAGAGAAGCTGCTCTCTGAGCACTCACCTGCCAGGTCTGGGGGAAGGAAGAGCTGCCTGGATCAAATGAAAGCAGCTCAGAGCAATTTATATTGAACTCCTAGGACATCTCTCTGGGGAGGAATGGTAAAACCAGCACCTCCCCCTGCAGACACTGAGTGATAGATGCTGAGTGATTGTACCTCACATACCCCTCTGGGGAAGGAGCCCAGGCAGGAACAGCACTGAGTTAGGGAAAGCTCCTTTCTCCAGCACACCTTCCTTGCTGAGCCCCAGCTGCTGCTGCTGCTGCTCTGGAAATCATCCCACAGAGAACAACCCTGCAAAACCTCCCAGCACGAGGGGCTTTAACTCACACTCCTTTAACACACACCCGGGGGTTTAACTCCCCCTTCTACTGAAAGAAACCCCCCCACTCCACAAGGCCCTGCCCAGGTCAGCTCAGCCCACCCAGCCCTGGTGCAGAGGGGTCCAGCCCCCCCTCCCAGTGCTCTGTTCAGGGCTGTGGAGGCTCTATGGCAGCAGAAAGTAGGATCTCCTAACACCCCCTGGGAGCAGCAGCAGCAGCAGCAGAAGATGCTCCTGAGGACAAGAGAGAGGTGGAGGAGCTGCATTTCTCTGCCTGCCTTCAGGAAGCCTTGCAGATCAGGCTGGCACGTGCTGGGAAGGCTGTCACTGGACCAGAGAGGGGTTGAGGCACCCAGGGATGGAATTTAGACTAGAGAGGTTAAATACTGAGGTTCAGAAGTCTCAGAGGAGGCTCCTGTGTGTCAGGAGCAGTGTCAGCATTGCCAGGCACAGCTGTAAAACCATCCCAGCAGGTTCAGCTGGCTCAGACTCACAGCCCCAGGAGCTGAAGGGCTGAGCAGAGCTCCCAGCAGTGCCCCGGGGCAGCTCCTCTCTGCTCCTCCACCCACCTCCCTGGTGCCATGGGCTGTGCCCAGTGCTGCCTTCCCTGGGCAGCTCCTTCCGATGGACGCACGTGTGGAGCTGGGATTGGGGCAGCTGAGGAACACTCTGGAAGTGCTGGATATCCTGGCCTGGAGTTCCCAGCCATCCCTTCCCTACCCTGGAGCTTCAGAATCCTAAATGAACTTTTAATTTTTTTTTTATTATTACTTGGTGGTGGTGGGGTGTGTGTGTTGGATTATGGTTTTTAAGGATTCATTATTGCTAAATTCATTTTGCTGGCTGTAGTTACTAAATTGTAGTCAGGGGTCCTTTTTCAAAATCCTTTCTTGGAGAATTTTACTGAATATAATCCTTTATGTACAAATGCAGGAGTTATTAGTCCTTAGTTATACTTTAAAATTTGAGAGTGGTAAATTGACCATAATAAAATTTGGGGGTTTTTTTCCAATGTATGGTGGTGTTTTGGATTTCAGATTTGATCTTTAAATGATCAAAACCAAAGCAAGCCAGAAGCTGCCTCAAATTGTGCCAGGGGAGGTTATAGGTTATATATTAGGAAAATTTTGTTCACTGAAATATGCTCCCTGGGGAAGTGGTTGAATCAGCTTTCCTGGAGGTATTTAAAATACCTGGATTTAAAAAACCCAGGGTTTAGGCTGTATTTGGGTGGGGGAAAATCAAGCAGAACTGGAAGGAGGGTTGTGATTCATCCCAACCCCAAACACTGCATTAAACTTGGCATAATCCATGAGCACACCAGCCCAGAGTGGGACCCTGAGGGCTGCTCTGGGCATGGGGCAGGTCCTGACCAACCTCCACAAGTTCTCTTGCTCTGCTTTTCATTCCTGGGCTACCTCAGGCGTGGGATGCAGCCTGGGAGAAGATTCTTGGCCTGCTCTGGTGACATCAAGGTGGCACAAGCCTTTTGTGGGGCTGCACACACCTGGTTTGACCTGAGGCCCTGCCATCAGACCCATCCTTCCCACTGCTCTGGAGAGTGCCCGTGGTCTGAGTGGGGTTCCTGGGGTGCTGTGCCCTCTGCCCCACATGGATAATGCCTGGTGGGATCAGGGATCAGGCTGGAACGGACAGAAGAGCATTGAGGCATCTTCTGCAGCTCTGACACTGCAATAAAAACTGAGTGTGTGGAATTACAGACTGGTTTGGGCTGGAAGGACATCTGGGTTGAGCCCAAGGTTTTAATGTGTGCAGGTGGAGCTGCTGATGGAGGTTATGACTGAGGACTTCCCTGACATCTTCAGGGAGGAGATGGCTGGAGATGCCTCTCCCCAGGGCACTGTCACAGCCCCAAACCTGACAGAGCTCAAAGAACACTTGGACAACACTCTCAGGGACAGGGTAGGATTGTTGAAGTGTCTGTGCAGGACTAGGAATTGGACTCCATGATCCTTGTGGTCCTTCCAGCTAAGAATTTTACATGATTCTATGATTTCTGTCCATCAGCCAAAGAATTTCCAGCACCCATGGGCAGCTCCAGAGGTAGGAGGAGGAACTGGGGGTTGTCACAGCCTGGGGCTTGGGATACCAGAAAATTCAACATCAGGACAACGACCGGTGTAGGACTTTGGGTGGGTTTTTGCTTCAGGAGTTCTATTTTTACTTCCAAGAAGTCACTTGTCTGCACATGATTTTACTTTCTAGACCTGCATTAGTTTCTAAGAGCAAAGTGACCCTGCAGAGAGATCAGAAAAGGACCACCAGACAAAAACCTTTCAGGTGCTTCTCCCTCTCTGCTGGACATCCTCAAAGAGGACGAGGGAGGTGCAGTGGTGGAGTCCAAAAGGGCAGAGGTATGTCAGGTCCACACACGCTGTGACAACGTGCCCTGGGAGGGGAGTCATTCCTGATAAGGCTGAGAAGCTGCTGTGGCTCCTCCTGGCAGACCCTCCCGTGTCCTTTGGGGCTCCTCCTCCCCTACAATGACACAAAACACCTATAAAATACCTACAAAAAGACAGAGCTGCCAACTGCAGAGGGCTTTTTTTCAGGTACTCCTTCATCACAGCTCCATCAGGTCTACTTTGGGGCAGGTTGTGCAATCAGCATCTTCTCTGTAGAGCCAAGGTGGCAATCTGGAATCAGTCACTTAATGCTCCAGGCCAACTCTTGGCACATGTTAATGCCAAAATTTCTGGTTTAGGCACCTTGAGCTCTGTTTCCAACCTGGCATTTGCAGGACAACTGATGAACCTTTCAGAGGCAAGAAGGTAAAATGAGCTCACTTTGGTTAAAATGAGAACTGAGCCCAGTGGGTTGTGGCTTTACCTCTCGGATCCCACTGTGGGGTGGAAAGGTTTGCAGGGTCTCCTCAACACAACAAAACCAAGGAAACCAAAAGGGAAAAGAGGCCTGGGGAGAAGAGAATGAAAGAAAACAACCAGAAATAAGGAGGGAGAAAGAAAAGTCTTTGGGGGATCAAAAACTGAAAAAATACAGGAAGGTTCCAGCAGGTCCAACTCAGCTGAAGGTGCTGAGAAGACCATTTGGGAACTGAAGACTGGATTTGATAGCAGGGGATGGTTTTTTATCTGAGCACCCACAAAGACAAATTTCAGAGCATTCCTGCAAATGAGGAGATCAAATCCTGAAAGAAGCTGAACTTCCCTCCAGCCCTCTGGTAATTACTCCAGAGCTCATTCTGGGCTGGCAAAGCCAGGCCTGAGAAGGTGATAATGCCTGAATAACAGATAAGTTATTTATTTGTGTATCTAAAGCCTTCATTGTCCAGCCAAGAGGAAATAAAAATATCTCCTGGATCAGGCAGAGCTTTGCCATTGGGAGGGAGCAGCACAGGAATGGAGGGCTTGCCCAGTGCTGTCTGTGTGGGCTGGGTGAGGCTGGGAGACAGGACCAGGGCTGTGCTGGGCACCCTCCTCTGCCCTGTGATTGCCCTCTGGGACATGCACAGTGGGGGTGCCAGGCAGGACCTTGGTGACCTTTAACACCTGGGATTCCCTGGGCAGCAGAGGAGGCAGGGAATGTCCTCCATGGCCCTCAGCCATCACCTCACTCATGGATGAGCAGTGGGGGGGCTGCCCAGGTGGCAAACAGGCTCTGGATGCCCTGGTTTGGCGAGGAGATGAGGGAGAACACTCCTGATGTGAGACATGCCCTGGAGCCAAGGCCACCCCCAGCAGATACCTGCAGCTGGGCCCTGCTCCAGCCCCTGACAATGACCTTGTCCCCAACAGCCCTGTCCCAAGTTTGGCATCCTCTGGCCAAGAGATGGGACAGGCAGCTGCCACCCCACAGCCTCTGCACTGTCTTGGGATGCCTTTCCCAGAGCCAAGGGCTCCCTGGGAGTGCTCCACCTCCCCCAGACTTTCCCTGTGTGTCAAACATGCCCAGACCAGGGAAGCAGGAGAGGGAAGATGCTCCCGGTGGCACATCCCGACCTGGGAGGAGAGGGTGGAAGCCCTGGATCCCACAAAGCCATACTGGGTGTGCAGAGACAACCCAGGAGCTCTGGGGACTTTTGCCTTGTTTGCTGGTTCATCACTGCCTTGCTTGGTTCCCATTTTCGGGGTGGGCAGTGGCACAGGTTGTCTCATGTGGGACTCTCCAGCAAGACCTGCCTTTTGGAGGTGTAGCAAAGGTGTTGTATTTCAGTTGGTGCTGTTCAGTTCAAAGTATTGTATTCCAGTGCCTCAGTTTACCTATAAAGAGAGGGGAATAGCAGGATGTTTCCAGGCTGCCAGTGGGATAGCAGAGCCAGTATCCTGCAGCCTTCACTGGATCCTTGCACGGCAGGTGCTGCCCAAAAGTGACCCAAAAAAGTGACCCAAAAGTGACCCAAGGTGCCCTGGATCCCAAATCACAGCACACAGCCTGGCTGGGGGCTGGGTCAGGACCAGAGCTGGACCTTTTGGACACACGAGGTGTGATGCACCCACCCCTGGGTGTCCTGGGGGTAGGTCCCTTCCCTGGAGGGTTCCCATGGAATGGGATCCGCTCGGGGCCGGGGCCATGAGAGGGCCATGAAAGGGTTAAAGCTGTATCGTGTGCTCCCTCCCAATTGCTCTGCAAGGTGTGTTATGACATTTGTACTTCCTCTTGGCAGCCCGGGAGCAGAGACAGCGGGAGGGAGTGCAGGGATGCTGCCAGCCCCTCCCTGAGGGTCTCTGTGGGGGCTCCACCATGGGCCCCCTCAGGCTGCTTGCCCGCTGTGCCGTGTTCGCCCTCGTGGCCCTGCTCTGCGACTTCGCGGGGCTCATCTTCCTCCTCCTGGGCATTTTTGCTCCTATAAGCTCCTGGGACTTCTTTGTGTACGTGGGAGCCCTGCTGCTGGCCTTCAGCCTCCTCTTCTGGACCCTCTGGTACACCTTCAACATCGAGGTGCCCTTCGGGGAGCTGGGTTTGAGCTGAGCCACGGCAAAGCCAGAGCAGGAACTTGCACTCGGAGGAGCAACATCACGTTCTGGGAAGATCCGACACGTCACTCAGCTGGTGAAGAGCATCCCAAAAAGACCAAAGGGAAGGGTCTGATGGTTCTCACAGCATCAACCAGCCAGATGGACCCCCAGGGGAAAGGTACCTGCAGGGATGCTTTGCTGGTGTTGCGGAATGCAGAGGTCCTGTCAGGGCAGCCAGACCTTCCTGCCGGTGACAGGCACTGCCAGGAATAACACTAGAGTTTAAAATGCTCTGGAATGGATTAATGAAGGGGGGAAACTTGGGTTGGATGAGATGAGTCTCTGGATGAACCTGGGGAGGGGGATTTTGGTGGGAATTGGAGGTTGCTGAAATCTGGGGTTTATTTGCTCAGTTCTTCCCACCAGATGATGTGGGAGTTGAGGGTCCTGGAGAGTTGCTGCTCTCCTGTGACAGCTTTGTGTGGCAGAGGGACAAGGAGTGTGAGCCGTCTCCTGGCAATACACCCTGGGCAAATAGTCAATAAGGATAATCCAGTTCCAGGCTGTTTTTAGCACCAAACCTCTGTGTAAATGAGGTGAACAAACCCAACTGTTCCCTCGTGTACCCCACCATTCTGTGGGCACTGCTGGGAGGGTTTTGCCAAAGGGGAATGTTTTTCCAGCAAAGTAATAGGGAAAAGCAAGTGAAAGTTGTGTCAGGCAGGCACTGGTGATGTGCTGTACACAGCCCTGTGACAAATGCTGAATACACAGAGACTGGGTACAAAGTGCCATGTTTGAACCTTGGCTTTGAGATTGTGCCTTCTTAATCTCAGGCTGCTCTAGAACATGCCTGGTTTGCTTGGCAGTCACACAAAGGGCAGAAAGATCAGGCAGGTGGGCCTGGGCTGGTCCTGCAGCACGTGAGCAGGAGGGACCCACACTGAGCATCAGCAGGGCATGGAGGGGCTGGTGATGACCTGGACACCCAGGGCAGCCAAGAGCTGCCTCAAAGGGCTGAATTTTGACCCCACCTATGAACAGCAACACCTTTGCAAAGCTTAAGGGAGGTAGGAACCTCTGTGTGTTGGGAGAGCACCACTGCAGGGATGGCACCCACCTCCTTGCCAGCACCCCAAGGGGATGTTCCTCCTGTGTTGGCAAGGCTGGTGGAGCCAATTAGCTCGAGTTTTTTAACGTACTTGGAGCTGTGTGGTACCTAACAAAAGGGAGATGACAGCAGGAGGATGCTCCAACCGGGAGCCACCACCCAGAGCCAACCTTCACCCACCACCCAGAGCCAACACTCACCCAAGTTGATGATTTTTCAACAGTGCATGAGACAAAGAGGGGGCAGAGATGGGGAAGATGTCCTCACTGACACGTGGGTGAGAGTCAGAGCAGATCCCAGACTCACCTCTCTTCCCTTTTGGCATCTCAGCCAGGCCAGTGCCCCCAGGCAGGTGCCTCCGCTGGCAGGAACCTTGCCAGGGACATGATCCCCACCCTCGAGTCATGAGAGGGAGATTTCCTTGCAGGGTTTTTTATAAAGCCTCTCACAACCAATGAGAAACATCCTTCTTTATTATTTACTGATTTGTCTTTATTTCCTGTCGTGTTGCCAGTGACCACAAGAGACAGATAAGAAGTTTTCTTGCCTGTCCCAGGAGGGTGGAAGCTGCAGTGTGGGGCGGGGGGTTTCACAGCCCTCATGCACCAGGATTCCCAGGCCAGGAGTTCAGCTTTACCCTCCATCGGGTCTCAGGGTGCTTTTCTACCTCTGTGCCCTTGGGACAACCTCCTTCAAGAATTTCCTTGATGCACCTCAGGATAAGAACCTGCACCAAGCATCAGTTGGTTACTGCAGCTGTATATGAGGAAGGGCAGCAGGAACCAACACCCTCCTTTATTTGCTCTGGTATTTTTAATTTCTGGTGCTGAGCCTGTCAATCCAGCCTGTAAAGCTTGGCTGAGGGCTTTGTCACCATTCAGAGTCTGTCCCTTGCTGGGTGAGTGTCTGGGTGTGTCACTCAGGGTCAACATCCAGGGAGCTGTTGGTGTCACCCAGGGAACCCAGCAGGAAATGGTGCTCTGTCCCTGTCCCCACTGGTCCCTCCTGTCTCCTGGGCCAGTGGGACAGACACTCCTGGATGAAGCTTGTTGGGGAGCAAAGCCATTGGATGATCCATCACATCACCAGGGGAAGTTTCAGGATGTGAGGGGTGGAGGGGGATAGTCACACACAAGGGACAGAGCAGTCAGCCCTGTGCCCAGACCTCCTGGAAGTCACTGGTGAGCCCACACCCCATTCCAGGGAGGAGCAGAGACCTCCAATTCACCCATCACACACCAGCTCAGACCAAGCCCTGCACTGCCAGGGTCCTGCAGACCCCAGGATGCTGCATTCCCTGTGGGATGTTCCTGCTTGCACTTCTTCCCCTCTGTGACCCCTCTGTGGTCTGTGACAGTCACCCAGCTCATCTGGCTCCAGGCAGGGACATCCTCCAGCATGTGGTGCACAAATCAAACCCAAAGGGGTGTGTGTACCAGGTGCCTTCAGCATCCTTCACCTCCTCCAGGCAGCTGCAAGGCCGTGGGCACAGGCAGGACATGGTGACTTCAACTTCAACTGGAGCAATCAGGCAGGCCCAGCAACAGAGGGGAAGACTCCCACTTGTGGTGGGAGATGATGGGATTTCTCTTGCCTCCCTGTCCCACCTTCTCCCACGGTGAGCACCCACACCCCTCAGAGCACCAGCTCTGATGGTCTCCAACGTCCTCTCCATCCCAGGGACATCAGTCCCCCCTTCTCCTGCTGTCCCCAAGCCCCAGTGGCTGGGGCAGAGTGGCAGGCTGGGTGTGAGTGAGGCACCAGCGAGTCCCTGTCCCTCAGCACCGGCAGATCTGGCCCAAGCCCAGGCTGTATTGACTCAAGGGCTTATCTTTCACCACCGAGTTTTTGTGGTTTTGTACTCGCTGTGTTTGCTCCAGGCTGCTGGGGGTGTTCCCAGCCATGGGCATGGCATAGCCCAGTGCCTGTGGCACAGAGCCTGTGTGTGCTGGGCACTGGCAACCAGCAGTGCTCCTCCACCCCCTGGCCAGGCTGTGCTTCCCAAGTCACCCCACTCCCCAAAAACCAGCATCCTCCCGTGTTTCCTACCCTGATTCTTCAACCCCCAAATGCCATGGGAGTGCACTCCAGGAGTTCTCTCTCAGCCCTCCTTGCAGCCATGGCATCCCCAGCTTGGCACCTGGGAAGGAAATATCAATCCCAGCAATATCTGGTGTTTGCTCATGTGCCTGAATCTTCCAGAGAGGAAAAAAATCCTCCTTTTGTGACTAAATGTTATCAGCCTTCCTCATACCTTGACCTGGGCTGGTCCTGAATATCACTGGGCAGCTCACAGGGTCCAACTGAGAGGGTGATGGCTGCACACATGGACATTCTGGACATCTCCTTTGCACCCAGAAATTGGCTGGTTCTTCTGTGTGGGATCTGGCTTGTGGGAAACGGTTCCCTCAGTCCCACTGTTATGATTTTAGATGCCTTTGTTGAAGAGATCTTGAATTTCTAAGCTATTAACAGGGTCTTTTAAAGTGTTCACATCTCTTTTCCCTGTCTGTTTGTAGGGAAGCAGGGAAGGACGAGTGTGAATGTGAGGAGTGAGCAGAGGAAGAGGAGCAGCACCATACAGGGACTCTGTCGTGCTGCCCTTGCAAAACCACCCCTGCAAACCCAGCAGGAGCTGTGCCACCCTGCCCTGCTGGGCACCCTGTCACTGCTCTGGGCACTGGAGACACCCCTTGAAGCATCAAGACCCCTTTTGCATCCTCTCCAAGCACCTTGATCTCACCTCCTGCCCACTGCTGCTCTCTCAGAGGGCACAGCACAAGCTCCCTGGTGGCAGAGGAGACTGTCCACTGTCCTGACCATGGGCCACAGATCCACAGGGTCCAGCTGGCAGCCTGGAGCAGCTCTGCAGACCTCACCCAAGGGATGGGAGATCTGGTTCAACAGGAGGGACTGCCCCAGGTGGAGCTGAGCCCCCTGACTGGGGACCCGTTCTGTGTATCAGTGCACTCAAGGGAGAGACACAAAGTCAGACAGGACAGAGGATTTCCTGAGCAAAATCCAGAGCAAAACCTGGGTGGAGGTCTTAGGAATGTTTTACCTAATCTCACCAAGGTCCCAGGAGCTTTGTAAGAGGGTCTTAATGAAATACTCAGAAGACCTTGGTTCAAAGAGCTGCAAAGGCCAGGAAAGGATTTAGTGCCTCAGCTGCCAAACCATGGTGGCTCCACATGGGAACAAACTTCCTGACTGACTCAAAACACAAATCTCAGGTGAGAGGAGACCTCTTGGTCTCCCATGTCTCCATTCTCCTCTGTTCCTGATGCTGATCATGAAGACACTTGTGTAGAATGGAAACATATATAGCACCTATCAAATATATAACAACCTATCAAATAGGTTGTTCAGCACTTTCCTTCACAGATACCTCTTCTCAGCTATTTAAAACTTCACCAAAATTTATTTCTGTGTGATTTCCTGTCCTGGACAACCTGCATTTGTGATAAGTTTTGCTGCTGCCCTCGGTTCTCTCTGCAGACCAGCTGACAGGACAGTGCTGGCCCTCAGGGACTTCTCTGTCAGGCTCCATATGGGGCCCTGATGAAGGAGGGGTCTCCCCACCACATCAGAAAGACCTCCCCAAACGGTCCTGTGGTGCTGGAGATGTGGTTTGGGCTCAGAGAGCACATTCTTTTGCATTCAGTCCATGCCATCAGCTCCACCAGCCATGTCATGGGCAGAGAAAACACCCCAGGGGCTCCAGAGGGAGGGGTGGGTTGGGGACACCCCCCTTCCCTGCTGCCCAGACCACAGCATGGGCCATGGGAGACTTCATGGGTGGCCTCAGGCCCTCAGTGTCCTTGATGTTGGCATTTGGGCAGTGGGGTTTGTGGGAGGGTTGTTCAGCGTGGGAGCTCCTGTTTGGGGAGGAAACAACTTCTCTGTCTCTGGTTCCAGGGACACGAGGCTGGTGGCAGGGCTGGATCACAATCCCTGCCATGAGGAGAGGGCTGGTGTCCCCTGTAGCCATCTAACCATCCTATCCTCCCATGCTGGGATGAAGGCTCCCTGCTCGACCCCACAGCTGTGCTGTGCAGGTCCCACAGCCCCAAAATAACTCCAGTTTGAAACCCAGGCGTTATTCATGTCCTAATCCCACCCCAGATAGGACAGGGACCACCTCCCAGTTCCCCAGAATACCCATCAGAGTTGTCACACTCAGGGGTGCCACCAAGCACATTGAGCAGGCACAAGGCTGAGGGTGCAGAGCAGAGCAGAGCCTATGCCAGGGTGTTTGCACTGTTCTGTTCTGTCCTGGGAGAACCAGTTTGCTGTCAGGTCTGGGACTGTTCCATTAAGGTTTCTGCCTTCCTTTTCCAAAGCTGGTTGTCTCCTGTCAGGAGGTGGTGGGGTGAAGCAGGAACCTCTGGTTGCAGTAACTCTGGGAAGGAGTAGCTCTTACACAAGGGAGCTGGACAGTGTGTGGGATAAATCAGTCAGAACATCAGTGGGAAACATGAGCATCATTAACCCCTCTCTGGCAATGTGGAGAAGCCCCTCCACAGTGCAAGTAAGCTTTTAAAAAAGAATCTTTTAAATTCTTAACATTCTAAAGGTGCTGTTGGCTTTTCTGCATTTGCAGCCAGTGCAGCAGTGGGACATCAATGAATTCTTTTTCCTTCGAAGATAAAACCATATTAAGAGGGTCTCTGAGATTTTTGCAAATTCCCATGGCTCCAGGAGCAGGGCCAGGAGATCACAACATAACCCTGAGATCAGCAACTGTATTATCTCTGCAAATGAGTGCCCTCTGCCCTGGGCAAGAGCCAGCCTTCCCCAGGGCAGCCTTCCAGTCATATCCATCCTGCCCCATATCCATCCACAGGGCAGGAGACACCCTGCAGCCAGGAATTGTGTCAAGCAAAGGGTCTGGGGGAATTCTGAACTGACCCCACTGCTCACAGGGCCACCTTTGCACTTCACCCAGGGACAGAGCCAGCCTGGCTTGGGGGGTGGAGAGGGACCAGCACTCCTTGACCTGACAGAGACCACAAACTCCTCCTGCACCTTGTACCTGGGGGATGGAGATGGGGGGAACAAGCAGGATTTGTACATCCTGGAGTAACTGGTTCTCCCAGACTGCACAAACCCTTCTGCAGCGATCCTTGTCTGCATCCACCCTGCCCAGGCTGGAGGAGTGGGATGCCTGGTCCTGGAGGCAGTCCCTGGTTCCAGCTGGTTCCAGCACAGCTGCTGAGCTGGAGGGAGTGGGCTCTGAACTGGGATTTAACCCTTCCCAGCCATGGAGGTGCCTGGGGCTGATGGATGGGCTGGGGTGCAGCAGGATGAGCAGCTCCCCCACTCTCTGCACACTGAGCCAGCATTGACTTCACCCTCTCCTTACACTCCTTGGGACCAGGCACTTGCTGCCTTTTCTGTCCCCATCCAGTGCTCCTGCAGTTCAGTTGCTGTCACTGGTCGAGTGTGGCACCTGCAGGCAGGGCACAGTCCCAGTATCCCAGTGCCTGCCCCATCCTTCTGCTCCTCCAGTGAGCCAAGGCCCATTCCAGCAGCAGGGACATCACCAGTCCCACACCAGATGGGGGAATCAGCCCCGAGGGAAGTGCCCCCCCATGTTGGAATCCTGGAGAGAAGGGTTCCAGGGTCCACAGCAGCAGGAGCTCCTGTGTTTGTCCCCCACTGTCAGGGGGTGGCAGGAGGGGCCTGTCCAACACATCCCCAGGGTGAAGGTTTGCCCAGTCAGGGATGGGTATGTGGGCATCAGCAGCAGGAGGCTGGAGGTCTCTTGGTACATCCCTGTTCATCCTGGGGCTGACTGCTGCTCCAGGGCACCCTGTACATCCCTGGGCATCCCTGGGCATCCCTGGGCACCTTGAGGCTGGCTGCTGCTCCAGAGCACCAGCATCCCTCTGCTTCCCTGTGCATCCCAGGGCTGCCCACTACTCCAGAGGATCATCATCCCTGCACATCCCTGCACATCCCTGTACATCCCTGTGCATCCCTGTGAATCCTGGGTCTGACTACTGCTCCAGAGCACCCTCTACATCCCTGCTCATCCCTGTGCATCCCTGTGCATCCCAGGGCTGGCTGCTGCTCCAGAGCTGAGTTGGGAGGACACCCACTGCCACGACACCAGTGACAGCTGGGTGGCTCTGCTGTCCAGCTGGACCTCGTGGCTACTGCCTTCCCTGAGTGGCCACCAGCTAATTCCTGCCTGCTGTGACTGGTGCCCAGCAGAGCTTCATGGCTGTTCTCCACCAGTACAACCAGTCCACAGGGAATGAAAACCTTGGGATGAAACCCTTCCACACCAGGCAGTGTCCAGGTCTGGCTGGGGGTGACATCTGACTCCAGGAGTCACAGTCCTCAGCTTCCCCCAAGGAGATGCTCCCACAGGGATCTCTGGAGATCCATGATATCACAACAACCTTGGATTGTATCAGGGGCTGGCAGCTCTGATCCCGGAGGGATCTAATGTGGCAGGAGGAGTTTTCTAGGAGGCTCCACACTTTACAGTTAAGTAAAATAATCCCAGGCTCTCCAATCCCACAGGAACGTTTCTCAGCATGCAGCTTCTCACTAAACCCCTGACTTCCACCCTCGGGCATCCCATGGTGGGTTCCAAACCCTTCTTGGCTTCAGCTTGGCTGCAGGAAAGACTCTGACCATGCACAGGGCGTTGGTACCCAGGACTGGCCCTGCAGCACCCAGGGCACCCCCCCCCCACTGCTCCCTGCCTGCACCCGGGGCTGGGCAGGCACAGGGCTGGGCAGGCACAGGGCTGGGCAAGCACAGGGCTGCCCCAGGTGACCATGGGGAGCACTCACCATCAGCCAGCAGATAAATCACACTGAAGACAAGGAAAATGGTTTTCCCAGCTGTAGTGGGTTGACCCCAGCTGGATGCCAGGTACCCACTAAAGCCACTCTCTCACTCTCCCTCTGCAACTGGACAGAGGAGAGAGAAAAAAAACAGCTAAGGATTCATGAGTTGAGAGAAGAGCTGGGAGAGGTCAGTGACTGATCACCTTCACGGGCAAAACAGACTCAAAGTGGGGCCAGTACTTAAATTTATTACTAACAGGATAAGAGCCAAAGAGTGAGAAATAAAACAGTCTTAAAAACACCTTCCCCCCACCCCTCCTTCCTTCCATGTTCTCCCTCCTCCCCCCCAGCAGTGCAGGGCGATGGGGAATGGGGGTCACGGTCAGTTGTTGTTTCTGCTGCTGCTCAGGGAGAGGAGTTGGAGTCCTTCCCCTGCTCCCGTGGGGTCTCTCCCANAAAACACCTTCCCCCCACCCCTCCTTCCTTCCATGTTCTCCCTCCTCCCCCCCAGCAGTGCAGGGCGATGGGGAATGGGGGTCACGGTCAGTTGTTGTTTCTGCTGCTGCTCAGGGAGAGGAGTTGGAGTCCTTCCCCTGCTCCCGTGGGGTCTCTCCCACGGGAGACAGTCCTTGATGGACCTCTCCAGGGTGAGTCCGTCCTTCGGGCAGCAGCTCTTCCCAACCTGCTGTCCCGTGGGTCACTCCTCCATGGGGTCAGTCCCTCACGGATGAGCTGTACTGGGGTGGGTCCCCCACAGGGGCCACAAGTCCTACCTGGGAAAAACCTGTTCTGGCCTGGGCTTCCCTCTCCACGGGCTGCAGGTCCCTGCCAGGACCCTGCTCCATCCTGGGCCTGCCACGGGGTCACAGCCCCCTTCCTGCATCCACCTGCTCCAGCGTGGGCTCCTCCCCGGGCTGCAGGGGGGTCTCTGCACCTCGATGCTCCCCCAGGGGCTGCAGGGGGGTCTCTGCACCTCGATGGTCCCCCAGGGGCACAGGGGCACAGCTGCCCCACCCTGCTCTGCACCACAGGCCACAAGGGCACAGCTCCAGCACCTTGAGCACCTCCTGCCCCTCCTCTCCTTCTGCACTGACCTTGGGGTCTGCATTGCTGTTCCCATGTTCTCACTCCGCTCTTCCCTGGCTGGAGTTCTTTCTGTGCAACAACCTTCTGTTCCTAAATATGTTATCCCAGAGGTGTTACTGTCACTCTTGACTGGCTCAGCCTTGGCCAGCAGCAGGAATTCCATCCTGGAGCAGCTGGAATTGGCTCCATGGGACAGGGGAAGCTTCTGGCAGCTTCTAAGAGAAGCCACCCCTGTAGCCCCCCTGCTACCAAAACTATGCCACAGAAACCCACTACACCAGCTCAGTTTGCTGCTGCAAAATGGGACATCATTTAAGGCAAAACCTGTTCTTCCCAGAAAATGCACTTGCTGGTCTTTGCCAGCTGTTACTGGAAGGAGAGTGCAGACTTTTGATTGTATTCCAGGGTTTTTTTCTTGGTGGATCACTGAGTTTTTGACAAAAAGGATCTGTAAGAACAACACAGGGAAGTGTAAAACCTTCCCAGGCAGCTGAGCAGGATGTGTGCCAGGGTGCTGGTGCCAGGCAATGCCCAGAAGGGCAGGGGCACACACTGGTCTGCACCACAGCTCTGCTGGGCTGTGCTGCCAACAGGGGAGTGAAACCAGCCCCTCACCAAGGGACAGCTCCAGCCCCACTCCTGTCCCCAGGATCCCTCAGCTGAGGGTTTGGGGATCTCATCCCGATAAGCCACCCCTTCCCTGGGCACTGATCTCACAGGGGGCACTGGCTGAGCCCCTCAGGCACTGCCAGACCTCTGCTCTCCTTGTCGGCTCAGAAAATTCCCCTCTCCTGCAAAGCCCCAGAAGAGCCCAGCCCAGCAGCGTGCCCTGTGTGTTGGCACAGGGGGGTGGATTCCTCTGGCACCTCCTCCCCCGCGGCCCTGCCGGGCACTGGGCACTGAGGGTGGAGGAGACTCCAGCCCCCCATGGTGGAGGAGAAGGGCTGGGCACTGCAGAGCGTGGGATGTCCCCAGTGTGAAAGGGTGGCTGCCATGTGCTGGAGAGGGAGCAGGCAGGGGACACCCAGCCGGGGCAGTGTCACCTCCTGCCTGTGTCCCACCCCGGGCCAGCCAGCCCCCCACTGCCCCTGGCCCTCCAGGGTGGGTGAGGGGAGGGCAGGGAGCTTGGAGGAGCCTCCTCCTCAATTATTCATGGAGAGATCTCTGCTGATGGACCTGGGGCTCTCTGAGGCTGCTTCCTAATGGATCCTGCTGCCGAGCTCTGGCCAGTAAGCACTCCTGGGCCCTGCGGAATTCCCACTTCTCCCATCTCTGTGCCATAAAAATGCCACCTTCTCCTGCTAATGATGCATTATGCAGCCATTACTGGGGGTTAGAGCCCTGCTGCCATCAGGCAAAGGTCTGTCAGTGTGGGAAGGGCAGGGTGTGCTCTCCAGGCAGGGAAATGGCACATGCTGGGATGTGCCAGGAGTCCTGTCTGTGCTGGAGGGAGGACAGCCCAGCTGGGATCAGCAGAGAAGAGGGACCAGCAGGTGTAGCTGGAGCATGGCATGGCCTGCACACAGCCCAGCCCAGCTCCTTCAGGCAGAGGGAGGGAAGGAGGTGACAGAGGATGCTTGGGAATGCATCCCCTGGAACCACAGGTGCTGCAGGACAGCTCCTGTGCAGAGCAGGATGCCATGGATGAGGGGGTGGCAGTGGTGGAAGATGACTCAGGACTGGCAAAGCTACTGGTAGGACACTTTGCAGGAGAAGCTGTTAAATGCTGCAGCAGAAACACTTGCCAGGCTCTCAGCTGGTTGGGTTCTGTCCTATGCAACACTGTCCAGGGTTTCCTGTCACCCTTTCCTGTCCATGTGGATGTCCCACAGCTGAATTCCTGGAATTGGAAACATAACCCTGGTGTTTGCACAGCTCAAGGTGCCACAAGATCAAAGAGGGGGTTCATGAGGGTCACATCAAGGCTGAGGTTACCTTGAGTAATCCTGTGGATCATCCCCATACCCACTTTATCCACTGGCCATCCCACATGGAGAGCTGTGGTGTCCCTCCCATCCATCCATTCATCTCACAACCTTTCATCCTTGCAAAGGCACCTGCATCTAACAGCCCTTCTGACCTGACTCTCCATCCATCCATCCATCCATCCATCCATCCATCCATCCATCC
>NW_016690447.1:190378-192845 GCF_001604755.1 Lepidothrix coronata | reverse complement strand
TCCCATCCCATCCCATCCCATCCCATCCCATCCCATCCCATCCCATCCCATCCCAGTGCTGCCACTGAAGGTCTTCCCTGTCCCCACTGCCTTTCCCAAACATCTCCAGGGCTGCAGCCACCCCGGGGGTCCCTCTCCCCCCTCCCAGGAGATCTGCAAGGGGCTGGTGCCCTGGCACCTGCACTAATTCCCCAGACACACTAATAACAGGGTTTATTATTAAATAATGAGGCAGGGACACGTCACTGTCAGGTCACCATTTCTTATGAAACAGGGTTTCCATTCCAGTGTGGTGTCTCAAGCACTTTTCCCCAGTGTAGGGTCACTGCACACCCGGAGTGGGTGGGGAAACTCAGGCACAGGGGGGGCGAGGGAGCGTGGGAAGACCCCAGGGAGGAGCCACCCATCAGCAGCACATCAGGGCAGGCTGCCCTGGCTGGAACCCCAGAGGATGGGGTGGGACACCATCAGCTCCTCTGCCCCAGACTGCTCCCCCCTTTCCAACCCCAAGCGGTTCTTATTTGTTGCCCTGAAATGTTCTGGCTGGTCCCAAAGCTGGTGACACTGTTTGTCCCACCCTGAAAGAGAACCTCTCCTTGGGAGCATGGAAACCCCGTGCCAGCCCTCCAGCCCACTGTCACCTCCCACCTGCCCACGGTGGGGTGCCCATGAAAGTGCCACAGCCCTGGGGACACATTCCTGGATGACAGGGCAAGAGCAGCACCCCCGGGAGCAGAGACTGGGTCAGGAGGACAAAGGTGATGAGGGGATGAGACTCTTTCAGCTGGGGCCAGTCCCAAAGAGGGTAAAGCCAGGAGGGGAGGGCTGAGTGATGCCTGACCTGCTTGGCACAGATGCAAATGAGCACCAAGGGAGGGGGATTTAGGGACAAGGGAATGTCACTGTACCAAGGAACAGGGCTCCAGCAAGGAGAGCAGGGTGGGTTCCCAAGTCTGCCCCCTTATACAGTCCAGAATTTTAGTTCAGTCCCTACCCCACACCCCAGCACCTGCCCCTGGACCCCCAGGGCAGGAGGGATCCTGTGACACTGGGAGGATGGCCATGATCCTGCGGAGCTCAGAGGGAGGTGAGGGAGGGCAAGGCTGGGACTGCCTGGGGGATGAGCTGGCATCCCTTCCCACCCCATGGCACAGCAGGGAGGGGAGCATTGGCTGGCAGAGGGGAAGGGGAGCTCACAGGGGCCAGGATCACTATCTCCATGCTCTGATTTCAGTGTCCCTGTGCCTGGTAGCTGGAGGCTCTGATTTATCCATCTCTGGGATGGAAAGCCATGAGTTCCTGCTCCAGGCTGGCTGCACCATGTACCCCGATGGCCCCAACAGCCTGGGAGCCTGGGCACCTCCAGCAGCCCTATCAGCAGCCCTGATCCTCCTGCACACAGAGCCCTTGGCTCTCCCGGGGCTCTGGGTACCACAATCACAGCCCACCAGGAGCTGGGAGGGAGGGGAGGGAGCAGCACTTCACCCCTGCACACTCTGTCACAGGGGGCAGGAGGATCCCCTCCACTGAGACACTGGAGGAACCCACTAGCAGGGTTTGACCTGCCAGATTTTAACCAAAAGAGGCAGCAAATGCCAGCAGTGACACCTGGAGATCTGCAGGAAGTCTGAAAGTCCATTCAGTCCCTGTCCATTGAGAGAGCTTCACCTGGAGCTGCTTCTGGGCTTTTTCCAGAAATCTTCTGAGAGGTTCCAGCCTTGGCTCTGTCCCAGCATCAGTGACACCACTCAGGCATCCAAGCAGATCCCACCCCTGCTACAAGTCCCTCTTGACCAGCAGCAGCCAGGGGAGCACAGCCGCCAGCATGGCCACGGTGAGGATGAGGAGGACAGCGAGGGCCATGGGGGACTGGCAGCACTTCACCCCCAGGGCTGCGCTGGATGACACCAAGCTGCCCGTGTCTGCCCTGCTCCTCCTCCCCAGGGAGCTGCAGTCCGTGTCCACCAGAGGCATCCCGTGGTCGCTGATGACAAAGATGTGGGCTTCCCGTGCCAGCGCCGCCGGCAGCCCCGGCGGGTCCGCGGGGTTTGTCCCTGCGCTGCAGCACCGGGCAAAGCTCTGCACCGGCATCACGAAGTGACTGGGCACCACCAGGGTGTTGCTGGCCTCTGCTTTGGTGAGATGGGACAAGGAGGACGGTGACAGAGGCATCTCCAGTGCCCGGGGGTTGGTGCCCGCCCCGGGCGGCCACAGAGCCTTCTTCTTGCTGAGGAAGGTGACGTAGCGGCACACGGGGCAGATGATGCTGCTCTGGACGTGCCCGTCCAGCTTGGCCGAGAGCAGGCACTTCACCAGGCAGTCGTGGCAGAAGGTGTGGCCGCAGCTGAGCCGCCGGTGCGCGGCCTCCAGGGGCTGGAACTTCTCGTAGCACACGGGGCACTCGGGCGGGGGACTCTCCTTGCTGGAGGAGGTCTCAGACATCCCGGTTCCAGCGGCCACGGGAGCT
>NW_016690447.1:185055-189758 GCF_001604755.1 Lepidothrix coronata | reverse complement strand
AGCAGAGCTCAGTCCCTGCCCCTCCTCTGCCCCTGCCCAGGAAGGTGGAACTGCACTGAGGTCTCCCCTCAGTCTCCTCTGCTCCAGCTGAACACACCAAGTGCCCTCAGTGTCCTCACACACCTTCAAATCAAGGCCCTTCCCCATCCTCCTCCCCTCCTTTGGACACTCTCTAATGGCTTCAGATCTTCCTTATATTGTGGTGCCCAAAACTGCCCACAAACCAGGGTTTGGTGGCAATGATAAGCATGATCCATCTCTGCATCTCTCCTCCTCCTCCTCCTCCCTGCTCCCTTGCCCTTGTCCTTTACCCCTCACAGAGGGAGGGGGTGGCTACCAGGCACTGTCTCCACAAGGCATTCCCAGGAGCATTCATCCTCTCAGTGTGGCCCTTGGGAGACATGACAGGAGGATCTCAGCTCCAGACCCCTCAAGGACAATAATCCCTGGCTGCAAAATCACTCAGGAAGAGGGATAAGCCCCTGGATGGAGCTGTGGCTGCCTGTTCAATGCCTGACAGGTACAGCCTGTGCCACAAGTGCCTCTGTGTTCTGGGCCAGCTGCAGGTGCTGGGAACTCCCATCCCACAGTGAAATCTGCCAAGGAAAGGAAGGTTTTTCCATGCCAGGGAAAGCAGAGGGGGCAGGAGGAGCAGGGGGAGGGCAGGTCTGTGGAGCAGGTGGGAGCAAAGGGCCCCACAAGGTTGGAGGGGGTACATGACATACCCAGGGCAGGCAGTGAGCACCCACACCAGGCTCCTTCCAGGCTGCTGGAGGGTGTCCCAGGCTGGTGGCCAGGCCACTGACACCTCCTGGCTCCCTCTGGAGCACGGGGCAGACACAAGGCTGGAGCCCAGTGTCAGCTCTTAGTCAGAGCCAGCTCAGCCAGCCCAGCCCTGGCCCCGAGGGCAGGGGGATGTGGGGCTACAGAGAGCCCCAGACCTGAGCCTGGGATGGCTCTGGAGCTCTGTCCTGCATCCCCCAGGGCAGGGAGCACTCACATGGTGCCTTCAGGGAAGGGAGAGGGGAGAAGAGAGAAGGGAGAGAGGAGAAAAGAGAGGGGAAAGGGGAGAGGAGAAAAAGAATGCTCAGCTCAGCTCCCTTCTCTTGGATTAGTTCAGGAACTTGAACTTCATAAAACCTGCAGGTTTTTCCAGACCTTGTCGGATTTTCAGGCCCCACCCATCCTGCACCCCTTTTCTCATGCATGACTGTGTCCATGGACACCCTCCCAGCTGATTCTGGAGGTTCTGCCCTCCTCCCTCCTCTTGCAGAGGAGTCACCCACTGCCCTGGGATGGCCACGACAACGCAACAAGCCACCCCCTCCCCAGGCAAGAGAGGAAAGTTCCACACTCCTGATCTGGTTTCAGAGAGATCAGAGACTTGATGCTCCCCCAAAGTGCTGCAGAAAGAAATCCCAGCCCCATGCTCCTGCTCCTCCAGGCCCCAAAGTCCTCTTACCTGCTGTAGGGCCCCAGGACAGGGGCCCCTCCGTGCACTGCTGTCCCCTGACCAGGGCTGGCTGTGCCCCAGCACAGCCCGGGAGGGCAGCAGGGCACCTATAAACACCCAGGTGTGGGGCACCAGGGCACCTATGTAACAACCAGGGGCTGGCTGGGTGTCTCACCAGGGCGTTGCACAAGCAGAGCAGGGACAGGGACAGCTCCCGGGGAGTGAATGTGGAGGAACTTGTTCGGGTTTTAAAGGGCCCACGCTGGCCTGGTTGGGCAGGGAGTGGGAGAGGAGGAGACGTCAGGCAGGGCAGGGGCAGGAGCACAGTCCTGCCTGCCTTCCCTCCTGGAAAGGAGACTCATCCCTGGGGTCAAACCCCAGGGAAACAGGCTCTGAAGGGGATGCTGGGCCCCCAAACCCCTCTGTGGCTGCACAGACGGGTGAGCTGGAGCATCCTGCACCAGGGCCAGGCTCCTGTCACACTTTCCTCACCTCTCCATCCCTCACCCAGGCCACATCTTTCTTCTCAAGCCCCCTCCCCTCCTCATCCCCCAAACACTCATCCCCCAGCCCTACACACCAGATGTTCACCAGAGTCCTGGTGTGATGGTTCATGGCCCAGCAAAGACACTCTGTCAGGCATGGGGGCACTGCTGCTTCACACTGCCCTGGGGGTCTTCCAGCACCCCTGTGAGCCGTGGTCCAGGCCCAGCAGGACCCTGTGGGCTCAGGGCAGGCAGGACCCCCCGGCTTGGCCACCTCAGCAGCTGAGGGTGGATCCCGAGTCACCACCCGGCCACGTGCAGGCTGGAAACCCACACAGAGAAGGTTCCCAGGCACCTCACCTGGTCCCAGGGTGCTGCCCATCCTGGGCAAGCAGCCAAGAGGCACCTTCCCTGCACAGCCTTGTAAAAACTGCTGGCAGGATGGATCACTCCTGCCTCAATCCCAGCTCCTCCCAGGCACCCTGTGCCCGCTCAGCCTGGGCAGTGACCAACCCACACTCCATCTTGTGAGTGGCCCCACAGGGATCCAGATGCTGTTTGCCACATCCACAGGAGGTCCCCAGAAATGGGGTGACACCAGGGTGCTCCCTCACTGTGGCCATGCACCCACAGCACCCGGGTTTGCACTGCCAGGGGGCCTGAATGCCCCAGAAATCCGGGGTCTTCATCAGGGAAAGCCTCCAGGAGAAACCCAGACATGTGAGACCCCCCTGCAGAGCTGCCTCCAGCCCTGGGAGCCCAGAACAGGGAGGACATGGAGCTGCTGGAGAGAGTCCAGAGGAGGCACCAAGAGGATCAGAGGGATGGAGCAGCTCTGCTGGGAAGAAAGGCTGGGAGAGTTGGGATTGTTCATTCTGGAGAAGGGAAGCTTTGGGGTCACCTAATTGTGACCTTCCAGGACCTGAAGGAGTGACAGGAAAGATGGAGAGAGCCTGGAGTGACTGGGTTAGATGTTAGGAGGAAACTGTTCCCTGTGAGGGTGGGGAGGCCCTGGCACAGGTTGCCCAGAGAAGCTGTGGCTGCCCCATCCCTGGAAGTGCCCAAGGCCAGGTTGGACGGGGCTTGGAGCAACCTGAGCTAATGGAATGTGCCCCTGCCCATGGCAGGGGGTGGGAATGAGTTGATCTCTAAGGACCTTTCCATCCCAACCCCTTCTGTGATTCTGTGACACAGGGAGGTTTTTGCCTTGGGGCACAGAGCTGCTCTGCACAAGCAATCCCAGCCCTGTGCTCCCTCAGCTTCACGAAGGTACCCAGGGTTCTGCAGGGTACCCAACAAGGCAGGCCCTGGGGTGCCCCTGTGGGCAGCAGGGCTGGTTCCACGTGCCATGTGCCGTGGCAGGGCCAGGCTCAGGCGTGGGCAGCAGTATCAGTCTCTCGAGGGCGCAGCAGTTGCAGTGGTTACAACACAGGGCTGGTTTCTGGAAGGAGAAGGGTGGGTGCAGCCCCACCAGGCCACCCTGGTGTCCCCAGGGGTGACCTCTCAAGCCATGGAGCCCTGTCCCTCACTGGGAGGAGACCCTGAGCACATCAACACCTTCTGCACCTCTCTCAGGCTCTGGGACCAAGCCACTCCACTTGTTCTCCCAGATTTTTTGAGAGGATCAGAAACTGAGGCTGAAACCCCTCTGACAGATTGTGCCAGGGCTGGGGCTGCAGTGTCCCCTCTGGAGTGGGCATCCCCCTCCCCTGGTCCCTCCTGGAAGCTGCTGGAGGTGCACTCACCAAGATCCCCAGTGCTGAACAACGATGTGGGCCAGCGAGAGCAGGTTTGGGGCAGCCAAGCATCTCCTCATTCTCACTTTGCTCCCTGCTGGCACCGAGGTGGGGTGGAAATTCCTGTTTCCCATACTTTGAATGCTCTCCGCCGTCGGAAGCCATGAGCTCATGGCTCTATACATAGGCACTGGAAAAACGAGTCTGCCTCCCTCTGCTGCTCTGACCACGCCAAAATCAAAGGGATCTGGGCATATCATAGCCCCAGCTCTGGCAGCAGTTTCGGTCTTTCCCAGGTCTGGCTTTTCTCCGTGCCTTTGTTCCACTTTCACGTGCAGCAGCGTCGTTCCTGAGTGACAAAGTCGAGTCTGCCTGTGCCTGAGGGACCAAAAACCAAGGTCAGGTGCAAAGCAAGTCCCTAAATGCTGCCTGTCATTTTTTTTCCCAGGCTTTAAGAAGTCCAGCTCATGGCCAGTGTTTCAGCCCTCTCAACCCAAGGACTCCGGGATCCTTTTATCCCAGCAAAGTGACACCAGGATCCTCTGATCCAAACAGGAAGGTGGCACCAGGATCCTTTGATCCAAGCAAGGTGGCACCAGGATCCTTTGATCCCAGCAAGAAGGTGGTACCAGGTTCCTCTGACCCAAGCAAGGTGGCACCAGGATCCTCTGATCCAAGCAAAGTGGTACCAGGATCCTTTGATCCAAGCAAGGTGGCACAGGATGCTTTGATCCAGGCAGGAAGGTGGCACCAGGCTCAGCTCCTCTCCAGAGACCACAGGTCACACTTCCTCTGCTCTGTGGTCAGTGGCTGCCAGTGAATAAAGGACATTTCTGACCCAGAGGAGGACACTCCTGCACTGCAGGCCCCCACTGCAGGCTTTGGGGTGGCCGAGGTCCCTTCCCTGCAGCCACAGCAGCATCTGGGCAGGGCTTTGCAGCCTTTTGCAAGGACAGGAAGGTGCTGCAGAGGCAGCCCTTGTCCTCCACAGCATCACCCAAACTTCCCACTCCCAGTGACCAAGTGTGG
>NW_016690447.1:154632-184880 GCF_001604755.1 Lepidothrix coronata | reverse complement strand
CAAGGGACAGTGCTACTGCATTTATTATATTTATTATATTTAAAACCAGAAGACTGTTCTATATGTGAGCCTGGTGCCAGGCAAATAATCACTATATGTCTCAATATTTCCATATCAAGTCCATGCTGCTCTTCCCCAGATCCTAACCACTGAAGTGGGGACATTTCCAGGGGGAAAAGACATGTCCCACATCGCTGGGGCCAGGATCCTGGTGGGAAAATCCCAGAGGGATTCCTGGTGGCAGGATGTCCATGGGGGGAGCTTTGCCATGGAGGCACAACCCAGCCACGTGCAAGGGCAGGGCTGGGGGAAGTCTCCCTGTAAATGAGCCAAAACCTTCTGGGGGGATCCCTGTGCCACGTCTGTGTTCTCCTCTCTCAGTGCCAGGAGTGGCCCATGGAATGGTGGCTGTGATGTGTCCTTGCCCAGCAGCCTCAGCATGTCCCCAGGCTGGTGGCAGCTGGCAGGGCAGGCTGCCCCTCCTCTCTCTCCTCCAGCTCCTTTCCACACTGGATTTGTTACACCAGTGGCACCTTTTTCCCACCCCCATCCCCCTGGGGTGATGCCCCCTCCCTCCCAGGTCATGGACAGTCCTCCCAAACCCCCCCCAGGTTTTCCCTTGGCCGTGTCCAACCTTCAAATCTGAGGCTTTAGAGGAGTCTCTGCTCGACTCGTTTTCCTCTTCCCAGCCCCAGCTCAAACACAGCAAGTTGTTGGCATTGGTGGGAACGAAGTGAAAGGAAGGGGGGGAAAAAAGAAATCCGTGTTTGATCCCAGCCCAGGAGATATTCCCATCTGGGGAAGAAGCTTAGTGAAGAAAAATTCCTTTCCCAGGGCTGGTGGAAGGTCCAAGGGCCATGTCTGAGTTATATCCAGTTCCATGCTGCCAAAATAAACTCACACAGCTGGAAAAGTCAGACAACTTCAGGGGCACCAGAGCTCTTTAAAGGGTCTTGGGTGTCCCCAAGCTCATCCGCCTTCCCTCTGCTTGCTTTGCTTGAATTAGAGTGGGAAAATCAGCGGGTTTTCCTTCTGGGTGTGTTCATCCTTCTCCTCAGGCACGTGGCAGGATGGAGATCCACCGTCAGGATGCCAATTTAGCCAAGACGACCCAAAATTCGCAGGGAAAGTTCTTCCTTCAGCTTCTTCCCGGTGCTTCCCGCCGTTGCCACGAGGTGGTGCTCTCGGATGTGCTTTGGATACCAGGACAATATTCCAGGATGCACTGGAAAAACGTCTGGGAGTGCCGAGGTGTGAAGCTGATCCCCACCAGCTGGGATGCTGCCTCTTCCCCGCCAGGATAAATGGGATCTGCTCTTCCTCCTGCCGATCAGAAATGTAAATCCAGCCATTTCGTGGGATGAATCCAACACCAAGGAAGAGCTGGGTATGTCCCCAAACCTTTCTGTGATCTCTGCTCTCCTGTCCTGTGCTGTGGGGGAACCTGCTGTGGTGTCCCAGCTCTGACCTGCTGGCAAAAAATCCTCCTGGGAATGATCCTGAGCCTGGTGTGAGTATTATTGGTTTCCCTTGGAGTCTTATTCTGACACCAAATCTTTGGGATTTGCCCCTTCCAATGGGTGCAAAGCCACACAACCCCACAGTGATGGGGTTTTCCCATGCCTGGGAGGGCAACTCCCATCTTCAGGGGCTCCTTCAACAGTTATTTCCCCCCCTAGAAGTGTTTTCTCCTCACCAAACAAGGTGTTTGGTCACTGCCTTGAGTGAGCCCGGGGTCAGCCCAAGTGCCATCCCTTGGGATGACAAAGAAGACCAGGGCTGTATGAACCCCCATGGATGTGGCAGTGGCAAGATCTGGCCCGTGTCCCCCCTTCCTGCCCCTGGCCCCACCTCATATCCCAGCCCAGCCCCTTGGGGTGCTGGTTCCCAGCAGGAAATCCATGGCATTGTGTGTGGAATGGGGAAACAACAGGGCTTTGAGGGCAGGGGGCAGATGCTCGAGGGAGAAGAAGGGTCTGTTCAGCAGCAGCAGCTGCTGGGCTGGGCCCCCCTGCCTGTGCAGACCCTGCTGGGCTCCCCCAGGGGTCACTCTGGGGGTCCTGCCAGTCCCACAGCCCTGCAGACCCTTCCTGGGGATGGGGACAGGACCAGGATGAGGAGCAACATATGAAACCCAGGGGGGACCCACCATCAGACCCTTCCATCAGACACGGCCAAACCGCAGCAGATTGTCCCCTTGCTTGTCCCTGCACCCTGGTGCCCACCCCAACCCCACCTGGACCCACCACAGCCCCTGTAACCCACCTCTGCTGTGCCATGAGCCATATCCCCTTGGGAATGTTCTACCCCCAGCATCCCCTGCAGCAGAGGGTATTCCCTGCCTCCTTTCCACCACCCCCTCCAGCTGCCTTTTTTCCTTATTCTGGTGGGGGAAGGCATGGAAAGCCTGCAATGCTGGGAGAAAAGGCTACTGGAATTGGGGATTTGGGGCCTCTGCCCAAAGGGGATGTTCCCTGTGGTTTAGGCTGCCAGATTGTGCCACAGTTTGGGTTTTGCTCTCCAAGCCTGGCTCCTGGAGGGATGAGACTGCAGAGGTGTTTCTGCCTTTAACAGGAACAAGTGCAGGTTGGCTTCTCACCCTGCAACATCTCGTGTTCTGGAGCAGCACAGAAAGAAAAGGCTCAATAAAAGGAGCACTAAATACCCAATTTGGGTTCATTTAATGATTTTTCCAAGGCCTTTTGACCACACAGAACAGTGCTGTGGGTGGAGTTTGCAGGCAGAGCTGCTCCAGCACCATCCAGGATCACCCTGTGGGTGCCAACCAGGAATACAAGGATGTTATGGAGAGGAGGATGCTCAGCATGAAGTGCATCAGCCCAGGCCCCATGGCAGAAGGCAGGAGGGCTGTCCTGTAGGGTCTGCAGGACCCAATGCACTGCATTTGGCCTCCCTGTAGTCAAAACAAGGGAAGGGTAACCCCAGCCCTCTCTTCCATTTTGGGTTGGCTGGAAAACACACATCCCTCCCATTCCCTCTCTCCTTCATCCTTTCCAGTCCCATCCTTCTCCACATCCCTTCCAGCCCCATCTCTCCCTAAGCTCTCCCAGCCCCATCCTTCCCTGCACATCTCCCATGTGCCTCCCAGCCCTACACCCTCCCCAAACCCATCCCTCCTGACATCACCTCCAGCCCCATCCCTCCCTGCATCCTGCCCAGCCCCACCCCTTCCCTGCTCCCTGCTGGGAGACACTCAGAGCCCTTCAGGAGCCACCTTTCCTGGGCTCCAAACAGCCCTGACTGAACCCGTTGGGTCACAGGGGTGACACAGTGCTGCCCGTGCTGTCAGGGTGGCACCGGGATGGGCACTGAGGGGGGGTGTGAGGTGCAGGGGGCAGGTCCTGCCCTCAGTGCTGCTCTCAGCCGGTGGGGAAGGAGGCAGCAGAGAGGGGGGGCTGAGGTTGGGTGTCTTTGGAAGCAAACACCAGTCTGGGAAGTTGGTATTCCCCAGCAGCTGCCAGTGCTGAGACCAGCAGGCTCGTGACATGAGCTCTGGGTGGGAGCCGTGCAAGGCTGGGCTTTTTCCAGAAAGCCCCTGGATCTGTGATCCCTTCTCCCGAGCCCAGGAGCAGCCAGACTTGGCCTGTTCAAGCCCCACAAAGCTCCTGAGGTGCAATGAGTTGACAGTTCTCAGATCACGTCCCTGGGGACAACACTCACTGTTCCAGAGCCACGAGCAGACACGGATGCTGCTGCCTGACACAGAGCAGTGCTCGGCTCCCCAGGCTGTGTCCCACCCCATCCCAGCTTCTCCCTCACCTAAAGCCCCCCTTTCCCCACATCCTGAGGGCTTCTCTCAGCCTCAGAGCCTTTCCAGGTCCCCTCCCCACGGCTGGGGCAGCTCAGGCACCACTTTTCCTCACCAATGAGCAAATCCTTCTCTGGGCAGCTGGGAGGGTCCAGCAGGATCCAGCTCTGCCCCAGCCCTGCAGCTGGTGAAGGTGCACAGACAGCCAGGATTAGAGCTGCTGGAATCAGGGACGTGTCCCCCTCTCAGACTGGGCTGCTCCCAACTCTGAATCCCCAGCCTGGATGCTCCTGGAGATGGTAAGAGCTGCCGATCCCAGACACCCTTCCAAGGCAGGGAGCAGTGAGATAATCCTGCCCTTTTCCCCCAGTGGTTATTTCTCCCTCTCGAACCTTCACCAGTGTCTCTCCAAGGTGATGATGCCCAGGTGTACCTGCACCTAGTGGGTCCCCACTGATCCCCCAGGGCCCCACACCCACCCTGTACCCCCTCTGTGTCCCCCTCTGTGCCCTGCACCAGGGCAAAGCCCACCCACCCCACAGTGAAATCACCTCTGGCAGCCCCGTGCCAGGACCAGGGGACACCCCCGGCTCCTGCCCACGCTGGGTTCCCCCACCCCTGTGAGAGACCCCCTTTGCTCAGATCTGTGTCTCTCCCTGGCCTTTCAGCGAGGGGGGTTTGCTGGGGAAACACAGCCGCGGTCCCTTTGTGCGGCCGCTAATGCTGAGTGACTGTTCCTTTGTGCCGCCGGCACCGCCCGGCCCGCGGCAGCCGCCTGGGAACAGCCCCGGCACACAATGGGGGCGACCTCAAAGCAAACATCGACTTAAAATCACTGTTAACCAGGCAGGAACACCGGGACCCCTGGGAAACGCAGCCCCCAGCAGCGCTGGGCCTTTGTCAGCAGAGGCAAAGCCCCCCGAGCCGGCTGGTAAAGGGGACGGAGCTGGTGGCATCATCCCTGGTCCTGGAGATGCTGCTCAACATCGGATGGGATGGGGGTGACCTTGGGTGTGGGGAGAGGCAAAGAGTGTTTTGTTAACTTAAGCACCCAGCCTGGGAAAGAGAGACTGAGGAACAATTTTAAAGTTGTGTTTGAAGGATCCCACTGGAGACGAAACCAGGGATGTGGTTTCCCCTGGGTGCCCCTTGAGGAATTAATTCAGGGTTGAATAGATACAGCCTTGGCTCTTATATGAAGGAGAACCCCCCCCCCTTGCCTTCAGAGCTCATTTCCAGCTGCCTCCCAAGGGAGGATCTCTGTGTTGATCACAGCAAGGTGGCAGATCCACGCACATCCAGCAGAGAGAGGTGCCCCCAGACCTCCCAGTCTGGAGCAGCACCGCCCCTGCCTCCCACAGACAAACATCCAGAGGTGCAGACAGATGTGCAGAGAACCCTCACACCCCAATGGCCCCCCATTGCCTCTCAGGTGGCTGTACCACCCCTCTGTCCCCTCAGAGGGGCTGCTCTGTCACTGAAGAGTGAGGAAAAAGCTGCACCAAGGCCATGTGGGATGCACAGTGCAAACAGTGCACGACATTTCCTTACAGCTTCTGGAGTGCAGTGGGAAAACTGAGCACCCAGCCTGCTCCAGATCACAGTGGTGGGCACCAGCCTGTTCCAGATCCCAATAGTGGGCACTCAACCAGCTTTAGACTGCAGTGGTGGATACCCAGCCTGCTCCAGATTGCAGTGGTGGGACCAGCCTCCCTCAGAGCACAAGAATGGGTGCCCAGCCAGCTCCAGAGCGTGGCAGTGGCATCCAATCTGCCCAGAGCTGGGCTGTGCACTCACCCAGCACCACCAACTCTGGCTGCTCCCAACTCGGAGCAGCACAAGGCTGGATCCTGGGAAAGGAGATGTTCTAGCCAGGCCTCCTGCACAGCCACCTTGATCTTCCTTCCCTGCCCTCCAGAGAGGGTTTCAGGGAGCCAAGGGGATGTTCAGCTGAAGGGAGAAGGTGGGGTGGTCCAGGCTGGGAGCAGCACCAGCATCAGCCAGGTGTGACTGGGAGCAAGGCTGCGCTTCCAGGAGGGATGAGGCAGCTCCAAGGGCAGTTTGCCACCAGGATGAGTGTTCACAGGACGCTGTGGCTTCCCCTCCTCTCACAGCCTCTAATCCAGGAGTGGTGTCTCAGGCCGTGCTGTGCCGCACGTCCCGCCCGGTGCTGACACTGCCAGGCAACACCCAGGGCACACAGGGTGACCCAGAAAGGCCCGAGCAGGGGTCAGGGGACAGAGGTCAGGAGACAGCCACAGACTGGACACCCAGCTGGGGAGGGACAGTGTGTGTTCTCCATCCTCAGGTTGTCTGCAACCACCCCCGGGAAAAGCAGGAAAAGCACCAACCCTGGATAACTCCACGGCAGAGGAGAGGTTGTGGGGACAGAGGTGGCCCTGGTGGCACTGGCTGTCCCCACAAGGACAGTTGGCACGGCCGCGGTTTCGGCCACGCTGCCGGCAGCGAGGGAAGCACGAGGGCACCCCAGCGGCACCACCCGCCGCTAATGACAGGGCAGCTAATTACAGGGACAGGCAATTAAACACGCAAACCAAGGTTAAGTATCAGGGCAGCGACAGCGACGCTGCGGGGGCACTGTCCTACCCTGCCCTCGGCCCAGGGGCTGCAGGGACACGCGTGGGGGGCACGGGGCAGCGATGGGGCAGCGATGGGGCAGCGGGGGAGCCCCCCAGCAGCGGGCACGCTGTGCCGGCAAGGCAGGGAACGAGAAAGCCGGGCTGGGCAGGGGTGGTGGCGGGGGCTGTGGGCTCTCCTGAGCTCGGCTCGGGGCCAGTGGGGGGCCCTGGGGGGTTCCAAAAGCCTCTGCCCGCAGCGAGTTCCCTGCTCCGCGGGACAGATGAGCCGTGCGGGGCGCAGGATGGGGAGGAAGGAGGAGGAGCTGCCCGTGCCCGCCCCGCTGCTCGCCCCGAGGGATGGATAGCCAGGGCCCCCAGGGATGGATGTCCAGAGCCCCGAGGGATGGATGTCCAGGGCCCCCAGGGATGGACGTTCCACAGACCCCAAGGGATGGATGTCCAGGCCCCCCAGGATGAATGTCCAGGGCCCCCAGGGATGGATGTCCAGAGCCCCCAAGGATGGATGTCCAGGGTCCCCAGGGATGGATGTTCCACAGACTCCAAGGGGTGGATGTCCAGGGCCCCCAGGATGAATGTCCAGGGGGCTGACGGATGGATGTTCCACAGGCCTCAAGGGACGGATGTCCACAGGTCCCCAGGGATTGGGTTCAGAGGCCCGTTCCTGAGTCCGCCCCTCCGGGGACACCGGGGACAGAGTGCCGGAGGACGGGACGGGGAAGGGGCAGATCCCGAACGCGGCAAAGGAAGAAAGGCGGGACCACCTCGGCCCGGGGGCGGCCCCTGGGATGGGGGCGAGCAGAGGAGGGTCCCCACGCCGGGCAGAGCGGGGACCGCGAGGGGCCGGCGCTTCCCGGGACGGGACACGAAAGAATGGCCGGGGTAGCGACTGGGACCGGGATAGGGACAGGGACAGAGACTGGGACAGGGGCAGGGATAGGGACAGGGGCAGGGATAGGGACAGGGTCAGGGCCAGGTACAGGGACAGGAATAGGGATAGGGACGGAGACCGGGCCAGGGAAAAGGGACCGGGATAGGGACACGGACAGGGACAGGTACAGAGACAGGAATAGGGATAGGGACAGGGACAGGGAACGGGTCAGGGCAAGGGCCAGGACCAGGGACCGGGCCAGGGATAAGGGACCGAGATAGGGACAGGGACGGGGACAGAGACGGGGACAGGAATAGGGACAGGAATAGGGACCCGGACCGGGACATGGACATCGACCGGCACCGGCCCGGCTCCCCAGGCCCCGCCCCTCCCCTCCCAGGCCCCGCCCCTGGGCCCGCCCCCGAGGTTGCATCATCCGGCCCCACCCCCCGGTGCCCGGATGAGGCGGCCCCGGCGGCGGCGGGTGCTGCGGCGGTGACAGGGGATGCGCTGCGGTGAGCGGGGCGCGGGGCCCGGGGCCAGGCGGGCTGGGCCGGGCCGGACCGGGCCGGACCGGGCCGGGGGTCCCGGGATAGTCCCGGCGGGCCCGAGGGGTTCGGGACGGGGGGGGATCACGGCCGGGGGGCCGGTGGGGCCGCGGGCCCCGCGCCGCCATTGGCTGCGGGTTGACAACGGGGCAGGGCCCGCCCCCGCGCCGCGGCATTGGCTGGCGGAGCCGAGCCGCGGCCGCTCATTGGCGGAGGGGACTGTCAGTCACGGCGCGGCCCGGCTCGGCCACCGCCCTGCGCGGGCCGGGCCCCCCCGGGACCCTCCGGGAGCGGGGCCGGGGCGTTACCGGGCTCGGGGCTGCCCGGCACCCTGAGCCACCGCCGTGCTGGGCTCGGCACCCAGGGCGGTCATTTGTGCATCACCGACAGGCAGCCGGAGGTGTGATTCGCCTCAGTTGTCATAAAATCCTTGGGCGACCCGGTGGCCGCGGTGTGGGGCCTTTCTTAGGAAGAAATTCTTCCCGGAATTAGGTGGTCAGACACCGGGAGGGGCTGCCCAGGGAGGTGGTGGGGTCCCCAACCCTGGAACGACTGGCCGTGGCACTCAGTGCTCTGGGCTGGGGGCAAGGTGGGCATCGGGCACAGGGGGGATCCATGGGCTGGGAGGGCTTTTCCAACCTCAGTGGTCCTGGGATTGTGGGATTCTATACCAGGATGGCAGAAATGTGTCCCCTCCTCCGTCCCTGACTTTCCTCTTTCAACAGAGTGAAAACTGGAGGCAGGAGGGGTGTAAATTTTGTCCATTGCTTTGGCTTTCATTGGACTCGATGGGCTGGGAGGGCTTTTCCAACCCGAATGATTCTGGGATCTCTGCTGAGTATTTTTCAGTAGTTCCATGAGGGCTTTTCTCCGAGGTTGTTCCCACCTCCCTCTCAGCTCTGTGTTGTGTTTCATACAAACCCCACCAAACCCCCTCGTGCCCTGGTGACGAGCGTGACCCGAATTGCACAGACGTGTGTGAGGGATGAACGGCTCTGACACGGGAGCAGATCCATCACTGGAGCCAGAGCTCACGGAGTGACTCCCACTGACACGTCCCGTCCTTCCCGGGGGGAGGAGAGCTGTCCTTCCCTCCCACAGCCTGCACTGGGAGTGACTCAGGCTTTCCCGGCTCCCTCTGGAACCATCCTCACTTGGTCACAAGTGCACAGAGGTGGGGGGCACGTTTGGATGCCTGTGGGGCATTTATTGCCCTCAGAGGTGCTTAGATATGTGAAGCTGCTGTAGAAGAATTCCTTGGATACTCGAGGAATTTTTTTTCTTCCTTTTTGTTTTTTCTCCCTCCCCCCCACAAGAAACAATTCCTGGACACTGTGGAGAGCTGGTGGCCTTGTCAAGGTCAGTGTTTCAGTAGAGATATCAGTAACTGTGAGAGGAAGGAGCTGTCCCAGGGCAGAAAAGAGACTGGGAGGATTTTGTATGTTTTGGAAGGGAGGTGGTGGAGTCCCCACCCCAGAGGTGTCCAAGGACGTGGCACTCAGTGCTCTGGGCTGGGGGACAAGGTGAGGATTGGGCACAGGGTGGTCTCAGAGGTCTTTTCCAACCTCAGTGATTCTGTGAGTCTGTATTTATTTACATACATGTAAATTCGGTGTATTAGCAGTGTGAGTGCACAGACAGGCTGGTTGGCAGTGCCAGTTCACTGTGGCAGTGCAGGATGTGAAAGATGTGGGTAGATAATGTGGATTTTGGATTAACAGTGCCAGGACTGCCCCGGAGGAGATCCTGTGTCCTGCTTTCTGCCTGGGCTTTGTATTTATGTGTTTACTTTGTATACATGGAAGGATTCTCCCTTTGGTTTGCACATGTGGAGATTTAATCCTGTGTGCCACTGGGAGTCCCAGAGGTTCAGACACAAAGTGTTTGAGCTACTGTTTGAGTAATTCAGGGGAAAGCCCTCAGGTGGTTTTTTTGCCTGACTCTTTAGAGGTTGCAGATATGTAAGATAATTCCTCTTTTGGTGCAGAAGGAAAGAGAAGAGAAAGGAAAATATGAAAGAGGAGAGAAAGCACGAGACTGATGATGTCTGTGACCTTGGTGCCACAAGGAGTTTTGTCTCTGGAGTCATTGCTGGGAGCAGACTGCCAAAAACTACAGCAACAAAGTACAGTTTATTCCCTCAGTTGTTACAGTTGGTTTTGAGGTGTCAGGAAAGTCAGACTGAGGAAGGAAATGGTATTCTTGCAGTCCTCGATGTTTGTGTGACACCACAAAAATAACCAAGATAAACTGTGGAGCGTGTTCAGCAAACTGCCTGCCCTGCTGTGCTGCCCTGACCTGTGGGCAGAGCCACTCAGACCCAGCAGAGCAGCTTTTTCTTGATGTGATTGTGTCCCTCCAGGGCTCAGCTCAGGAGCAGATTGTGCTGGTTCCTTCTCCTTCCCAACACAGAGTTTTATTTTTAACATTCCTGTTGTTCAGTGCTCACTGCAGAGCCCCTCTCTGGGGGCTGGTCTGTGATAAATACTGAAAATACACCTTTTGGGGAGTGTTTTCAAATCAATTTTCCCCTCTCTTGGCACTGGTAAGATGTAAAGGAGCAGAATTCCCTGCTCTTGGCAGAACCCCGTGCTGAGTGCATCTTCCCCTCTGGCCCCCCCTTCCCAGGAAATGTTGTTCTGGGGATGGGGTTAATTGCTGAGGTCCCAGGGAGGCCCAGGGGATCTGGTGCTGTCCTTTGGTGCAGGCTCTGGGCTGGGTGTGCTGTAAGTTCTGGGGTAAATCCATTGATTCTGGGGAGGATGCTCTGGGATTCTTCAAGGTTTGAGGAGAAACCAGGCAACTGTGAGTTGGGGAAGGTGCAGTTGGGTGGATGATCTCCAGAGGGAGGGTCAGGTCTGTGGCAGCTCCACTTGCAGCCTGTTGTGGGGTCAGGATCAGTGCTCCTGGTGCTCAGCATCTCTCATGGACCTTCCTAGAGGGTGGTTTTCTGGAGAGCAGAGACTCAAATCAGGAGGAAGCTTGTCCTTTTCACAGCCTGGATTTCCTTCTCAGTTCTCTGTTTACTCCACACCTTCTGCTCTGGGGGGGTTCATCCCTCGGGGGTTCCTGGCTATGGAGCCGGGAGTGAATTGTTCTCATGGTCAGGCCCAGGTTGTTCTGGGACACTCACATCTCCAGGGGCCTTTCCTTCATCTCTGCAGGTACTGAACCTGCATCAGGAGCACCAACCTCTTCAGGTTTCCTTTTTAAAGCATTTGGGTGGGAACAGATAGAGGTCGAGCATCTTAAACTTCCCTTGCCGGTGAATATGATTTTTAATACTAAATTCTGCTCCCTTTGGTAGCTGCAGCTTGATTTCTGAAAAGAGGCTTCTTGCATCAGTGCACTTCTTCTGGTTTCAAGGTTTCCACCCCAGTGCTGGCTCACTCAGCAAGGGTTCTTTATTATGATTTCATATCATATACTCACCAGGCCTGTGAGCCTTGGCCATGTGGTGCAGAGCAGACATGTTATATTTGATTAATGAGGCTGTTGAGATAACAAGGCTTTGCTGTGTGGTACCAGGTTGTCTTAAAGGCTTTTAGCCTGAACTTGGCACAAAGTTCCTGCAGGTAGGATTTGGTTATCTCCTGCCTCCTGTGCTGTCCAAATTGGAAATGCAGGATTTATTGTTGCAGCAGGAGTGTTCTGCTGACTGTGTGCTCTGTGACTTTCCTCTTTCCCTGAAAGCTCCTGTGCTGCTGTTGCAAGAGGCGAGGAGGCATTTGTTGTGGTTCACTTGAGAACATTCAGTTCAAAAATAGGATTGCAGGAGAAGGCTGAGTTCACAGAGGCTCAGTTCCTAACAGTGACGGATGCAGGCAGACATCCAAAATGTATGGAAATCCACCAGCTCCTATTCCAGGATGAGCAAAACAAGCACAAATTGATTGGTGAAATCTAATCCATGCCTTTGGTTGGTTTGTTTGTTTGTTTTCCATCTTCTATTAAGTGCATGACAATGTCCATTTGCTTTGAGTTTTGGCTGGAGGGCTCAGGTTCCTTTGCTTTGAGCCTTGATATGGGGGAAAAAAGTCAAGAACTTCAGGGGTTTGGGGGTTACCTGTTGGTTCTCTTGGTTTAAGAAGGTGAAGAATGCTGGAACAAGGTTTCTTCTGCTTTTCTGCCTGTGAATCAGCCAAAAAGGGGAAGAGGAAGAAGAGCTGGCTGGGGACTCCTTCCTGCTCTTGGTGGCAGCTCTGGGTGGTGCCAGCTCTGGGTAACAGGGTGAGATGGGGGGGCTGTGGCACAAAACAGGCACTTGGCAGTTCTGTGAGAGCCAGAGTTATCTCCAAAACTGAAGGCCCCTGTCAGCTTGGCAGAATTCCTTGATCAAGTCCTGTTCCAGGTGGTTACTTATTTAATTCCAAAGGTCACTGGACATTTCCATTGCCTTAAGGGGAGGGGGGCCAGCAAAGCATAGGTGGGGGAGTGCAACACTGTGCTTTGTCATGTTTGTTTGCCTCTGCACAGTTTTTCATGTTTGGTGTCTGAAAATATTGGGCAAACAGGGTTGTGGGGAAGAAAGCAGAAAAATGTGCAGAAAAATGAACATTAAATAAGATTAATTCCCTTTCCATGGCAGTGGTTGTAAGCTGCTTTTAAATGGGAGAGTGTGAGGCAATTAAAATCAGGGAGAATGTTTTATCCAGCCCCTTGAGATGCTGCAGGTACACCCGGGGTGAACTGCAGCAGCTTGTGAGCAGTGCTCAGAATTATCCCTCCTGTGATGTTTCAGTGATTCAGTTGACTTTGAGAGCGGGGAGGAGAGAATTCCCGACTGTGGGAAGGGGTGGGTAGAAGCTGAGACATCGTGTTGTATTTCAAGCTGAGTGTTTTGGTCTTAGATTTCATGCAAAGCTCCTCAGCAGCCTCCCGTCACACGGATGAGGTTACACCGTGTTACACTTCAGGCTGTGTTTGTGTTCTCATGGCTTGGGAGAGATTTCAAATGCAAGATCCCCTAAGTTACTTGGAAAATACTGTGTGTTTGTTTAGTTATTTCTGCCACAGGTTGGATTCAGAAATCCTTGTCATATCCAGAGGATACTGCACATCTTGCTTGTAAGGATTCCTTTGGAGGTGGGAAAACAGATTTGTCCTGTACAAACCCCACTGGATTTAGACCAGTTCTTAACCTACACACTGCATTTTTTAGAATGATTTCAGCGTGCAAGTTCTTTCCTTTTCCCAGTGGAGAGTTCCTCTGTCCTGCTGACTTTGTGGGGGTGGCTTGAAAGGATCCCCCTTGTTTTGAACGTAGCCCTTGTCTGGGAGCTGCCTTGGAGCTGGAGCTGTGCCCACGGAGCTGTGCTTTCCCAGGGCACTGTGTGAATGCTAAGCTGTGTTGGAATGAATTCCAGTGGGCAGCAGCATAAGCCTGCTCTCATTTTCCCTGGAAGACGCTGCTGCATTGTCTTGTCTGTGCCCTGAAAGCCTCAGTGTTGTTGGTCAAAGGCTCGATTCTGCAAGTGCCACGTATGCAAAGGAGCCTGTGAATAGGAAGGACTTGCCGTGCTGGTTCTCAGCTCCTTCTCAGCTCCTCATGGAATTCCAGGACAACTGGCAGCAGGCTGAAGCAAGGCAGCCTTTGTTAAACCCTCGGTATTCCGTGGGCATCCTCTCTCTCCCACACGTGAGATGTTTCAGATGCTCTGGTTGTGTTCTGATAAGGCCTGGGAATCACTCCCCTGCAGGCACATCCCTGTGCTCAGATAAAGCCCCGTTCCTGTGCCATCAGCTGAGGGAATGGGCAAAGCTTGGCACAGTGAAGGGATCTACCTGTGCCCACAGCTGTGGCAGGGGCAGGATTGGAAGCTGTTGGCATCTTCTGGCTCTCAGACTGGTGTTTGGGCCATGAACCACCGTGTTTGTGTGCTCTTCTCTCTTTCATGCCCCTCATGAAGGAGCACTGCAAGCACTGCAGGGATTCCGTGGGCGTTTGTGTCCAAGGGTGTGCCCTGAGCAGACAGGAAGGAGTCCTGGACCTTATCTCAGCCACTTCTAGGATATGATGTAGGAAAGACTAGGAAGAGTTCCTGCCGAGGGGCCTGAGGCACCACAGGGCTGAATCTCCTCCCTCTGGTGTCTGAAAGGGGGTTTGGACAAAGGAGTGGGAGGAAAAAATACCTCCTGTACTTGGGAATGCCAGGCAACCCTTCCTGTCCTTGCAGAGACTGCTGTGCTTGCAGGGATTCTGGGGATATTTATTTCCAAGGGTGTGCCCTGAGCAGACAGGAAGGAGTCCTGGACCTCATCTCAGCCAATTCTAGGAAAAGATGTCAGGTGCTTCCTTGTACTTCCTTGTAAGAGAAGGCAAGTGGTGTGACTGTGTCCAAAAAGTGGGATGTGGATGCTGGAGCTCAGCAGGGCACGCTGGTGTTGGCATCTGGAGCAGGTGTTTATCCAAAATCCCTGCTGGTAGCATTAGGCATGGTGGGAGACGTGGAGCAGGGGCAATCAGGAATCATCACCCGTTTAACCAACATGGGAAACGTCAACTTGCTCCTGCTGGGTATGTTTGGGAAGGAAGAGTTCCCGAGGCACCACAGGGCTGAATCTCCTCCCTCTGGTGGCTGAAAGGGTCTTTGGACAAAGGAGTGAGGGGAAAAAAATCCCTCCTGTGCTTGTGAGTCCTTGCTGTGCTTGCAGGGGTTTGGGGGTGTCTGTGTCCCAGGGTGTGCCCCGAGCAGACAGGAAGGAGTCTTGGCCCTTCCCCAGCACCTCTCGGAAATGATCTCAGGGGTTCCTTGTAGAGCCCTTTTCTAACCACGTCCTGAATTTTGCTGACAGCTGGCTTGGCTGCTCACCTTCTGAGCTCAGCTCACCTCTGGAGCTGTGGGAGCTGAGCCTGTGTTGTGTCTCATTTATTTTGGGATGAATGTGCTGCCTGCTGATCCAGCCCTCTGGAGTGTGCCGGTTTGGAGCCAAGTGCAAGGAAAGATCTGAGGCTTTTATGGAAGGGTTTGATCAGTGCTGGACCAGTGCTTTGAACAACACTCAACAGTGCCTGAGCTGGTCACCTCTGCCTTGTCCTGGCAGCTGGAATCCCTGTCCAGGAGCTTCCTGAGCCTCTAGCTCACCTGGATGCACCCGAGGGGGAACTGCAACAGTTTGGGCTCCACATCCCCTGGGAACAGGCTTGTGCACAGCACTTGGGATTTGCCCCTGTGGTGGGATGGAGGTGCCTTGGTAGCAGCTGAGCGAGTGCTCCCAAAGAAACTTGTGTCTGAAATTTGTTACTGGGATGGCTCCACAGGTGTGTTTTATTTTGTCAGTACAAGGAAGTGCAGAAAAGGAGACACCATCAGTTCTCTTGGGCTGTGTGGAGATGTGATTCCTGACAAATTGCTTCTCCAAGAACCCTGTGAAGTTAAATAAACACAGTGTGAGATTTGGGGTGGTTTTGAGGTGCTTGGCATCCTCTGGATAAATTTGGGCCCTTGGGTTGTGGCAGCTGCAGTCTCAGCTGGAGACCCACGTGCCAGTTCCGCCTGGCTGTGTCTCTGAGCTCAGTGCCAGCCTGGCTGCCCTCTGACGAAAGCATGGGACTGTTTTGTCCCACTTTTAGGTATCAAAAATGTGGGTCACTGCGATGCAGGACATATTAGTGTGACAATTTTAGCCTGAAGGGACAGAGTTGGCTGAGAGGGGGCAGCGATGCCCGATAGAGTGTGAAAGTCAGGACTTCCAGGTCAGCTATTCCTGATCAATGAGCTTGATGTTGTTCCCAGCCTCTGCTTTAAGCACAGAAGGAGTTGGTTTCACCTTATTCTTTTTCTGAGTGTTAATGGCAAAATTTAAATCTTGGTTTTTTGAGGAGAGAGAAAAAAGGATACCTATTTATGAAAGAGTTGTGGGATTGCTTGGGGAGGGCTCAGCTGTGGTGCTTTTCCTGTGGTCTGAGCAGTTCTGGCCCTGCTGTGCATGGCAGGGCCACAGCCACCACTTCATCACCTTCAGCAGCTCTGCTGTGAATGTCCCATGTCCCCTGGACTGTGTGTTGCTCCTTGGATAAAGGTCTGTGTTTCCTGTGCTGGCTGAGAGCCAAGCAGTGCTGCCAGAGGCATCCAGAGCTCCAGGAAGGGTGGTCCTCATGGAGCAGGGGGTCATCTGCTCCTCCTAACACCTCCAGGCTGGAGACTCTCCTGTATGATGTGACCATGTGGTTTTGTGAGAGGCTGATCCTTCTTCTGTGTGTCTGAGGGAGCAAAATTATGTGGATAATTTCAGTTACCTGCCTGTTTTACACAAGCAGGAATTAGCCAGGACTCAACACAGGAAGGTTAAATTGAATTTTAGTCTCCACACACACAGTTGGTGGTTCCTCAGTGTTCACCCTCCTTCACTACTCACGTTTGCAGCTCTAATAGCTGTTGTAGTGCTACTGTTGTGTTGGTGACAGGAGGCAAAATCTCTTTAAGAACATTTTAGGACCTAAAGTGGAAACTGTGATTGCTGTAAATTTTAGTGTGTTACCAACTGTGATCCAAAGTGGGCTTTTCACCTGGTGTTTCAGTGGCAGATAAAAAAACACAGCCACACAGCCAAAATTTCTGGTCCTGTTTCTCGCTGCACAAGCACTTCCAGAAGCTGGGTAAAATTCCATGGCTTGTTGTGGCAGGTCCCTGTGTTGGATGACTCCTGTTAGGGATCATTAACATCCTGTGTGCAGGTGCCAGGTCCTGGTGCTGCTGTTGGAAAGGCTGTGGCAGTGAAGCCCAGGATTTAGGAGCAGGTTTGGGGTCTGTGTTTGTCCTGAGTGTGTCCCTGTGTTTGTGCCCTGCAGGTCGTGTTGATCATGGACAGTGAAGAAATCCCAACTTTCTCGAGTCCAAAGGAGGAAACTGCGTATTGGAAAGAGCTTTCCTTGAAGTACAAACAAAGGTATTGTGGATTGGCAGGCTGGGTTTGCTTCTTAATGACCAGAACTTTGTTTAATCTCTTTCTCTGCAAGGCCACACCAAGATTATTATGTTATATTAAAGATTTTAGAAAGAATCTCTAAAAAGAGAATTTGTAAAGAATTTCTAGCTTTAAAATTCCCAGTTTTGTGGGAGCTGAGTGTTGCTTGCCCAGTGTCTCCATGCCAGGAACTGCAGGCTATGTTCTGAGCATGTTTGAGCAAGAGCAGAGCCCTTTTAGGATCATGTGCACCTCTGTATAATTAAAGTGCTGCCTTAAGTGGTATCTTGATGTTTTATCATAAGAAGGCGCCTTTGGGCTCTCCTTGTGTCATTCCTGTTCCCTCCAGCTTCTTGTAATGGAATTACTGGTATGAAAAGTGGCTGATTTGGTGTCTGCTGCAATTTATTGAAGTGGATTTTACCTCCCAGTCCTGCCTGGACCAGGGGTTTGCATCTTTTAGGGGGCACGGGGCTTTTTGGGTACCAAAGGTGGCAGGAGAGGCTGTTGGATTGAGTAGTGCTGTGCTTCTTGAGGGGCTTTCTCTGGAGTGCTCCCAGTTCATTTCCTTTGGGAAGCTTTATGTGCACTCAGTGTAACTCAGGTGCAACTGAGCTGAAGCCACTTAAAACCTCTCTGGAGCCCAAAGAGCCCAAGTTGCTTTTTTGTTTGGTTTGGGGTTGTTTTGGGGAGGGAGGGGTTGGGAATGTGGAGGAGCCTGTCCCTGTGGAGAACTCTAAGCTGTTCTTGGGTGTCAGAACATTCTGTGTGAGGCACCAATATGTTGTTTCCTAAAGCCTGGTTGGTTTTCCCTGCTATTTGCTGAGGGCTGAGCTGTTACCTGTGGTAAAGATGCAAATTTAATAAGCAAAGTATGTGGAGTGGCTACCCCTGGTATTTAATAACTGTCAGTACTATGAGGCAGGGATGTGCTGGCTTCCTGACTCCTCAGGATTTTTAAGAACCTTAAATTTCCAGGTAGTGCAGAGATGCAGAAACTGTTGTTCTCTCTTTGGTTTTTGACCAAAATCAGGTTAAATGTTTGCTTAATTCATTGTCTCCATCAAATCTCCTACCAGTGGAAGCTGATGGAGTATAAAGTGGTTCTCAGGCTCCCATGAATCCTGTAAATAGCCTTGATTTCACACAGGCATTTAGGGCAGCTGTTGGTTTCGATGTAAGAGAATTAATTTCCTTTAATAGCTGAGCTTAACGTAATTTCTCCGTTTCCCAAATTTTCTTTTTCCCCTTAGAAATCTATGAGGACACTTAAGTACTTCAGAACTCCTTTTTTTTCCAGCTTTTTATTTTAGAAGAGCTGCAGATTTTAACTTGGGAGATGCTGGCTTTTCCCACTGATGAAATCCTCTCCTTACAGCTTCCAGGAGGCTCGTGAAGAGCTGGCTGAATTCCAGGAGGGAAGCAGAGAATTAGAAGCAGAGTTGGAGGCACAGCTAGTGCAGGCTGAGCAGAGGAACAGAGATTTGCAAGCAGATAACCAAAGACTGAAGTATGAAGTGGAAACATTAAAGGTGGGTCTCCTGTGTAATGGTGTTGCTTCTTCTTTTGGGTATGTCTTGGATCTCCTTTTAGATCCTCTGGGCTATTCTTGGTCACTGAACATCCAAATGAAGTCAAGGAATTGTCTGTTTATGATCCAGGCTTAAGTACGGCACGTCCTCCAAATAAGGCAGGGAAATTCCTGGCAGAATTTTCCTTGTTCACATCATGAAACTCTTGTCATGGAGTTTGTGCTGTGAATTCTGGAGGCTGTGCCAAGCAGGAGCTTTGTTAGTTCCACAGGGGACATCAGCACAGCAGCACGGGGACAACACGAGTTGTCTTTCTTTGCAAACCAGTCTTTGTCTCCTCAGTTTTATGAGACCCTAAGGGAGGCTCAGAGTGGGTGATCTGTGCACATCTTTCAGAGAGTCTCCTCATCCATTCTTAACAGCCATTTCTGTGGAGCCAGGAATTGCAGAGGGATCTGCATCTGCAGGAGGTGGCTTTGAACTGATGCCTCAGTGTTAACAAGTTCTTGCCTCTTTTGGAACCTTGAAATAGCATCATTTTGGGTAGTCTTGGCTTGTGGTAGTGAAGACAAAGGTTAGAAATTCTCTCAGTGGAAGGAAGGTTTCTGGGATTACTCTGTGTATCCATTCCCAGCTGTACTGTAAGGTCAGCACATGTTTTATGAGGTCAGTGCTTTCTCCATGGGGATCTATCTGTGCCCTCAGAGCTGGTGAGAGACTGTTTGGCAGGGAGTTCTTCCAAAGCTGAGTTTGTGGGCCTGGAGGTTTTGTAGCAGATTCCAGTGGCTCTCATTTTTGCTCATGGGCACGTCAGACAGTGTCTGGTCTCACAGTGACTGTTATCAAGGGAAAAGGGAGGGCTGTGCAGTTGGATTTCTCTCTGGCTTCCTGGATGTTTGAGGCTCTGGAGCAGCTGTCAGTGCAGGCTGTTGGGAGCAGAGGCAGGGACACATCCCTGAGAGCCAGCTGTGTCCTGGAGAGATGGCTGGGACTTTGTGCCATGTCTGGCTCTGACGTTCACAGCCTGTTCCTTTTCCCTCTCTAATTTTTCCGCATTACCAGCAATCCCAAACCAGCAGCCTGCAAAGAGTGTGATACTTTCTTTGTCCCATTTTACTGCTATTTATCTCCATAACTCTTTCTTCCAGGAGAAGCTGGAGCACCAGTATGCCCAGAGTTACAAGCAGGTGTCCCTGCTGGAGGATGACCTGAGCCAGACCAGGGCCATCAAGGACCAGCTGCACAAGTACGTGCGGGAGCTGGAGCAGGCCAACGACGACCTGGAGCGTGCAAAGAGGTGAGGGCTGCCAACCTCTCCTTCCCTCAAAGCTTGCACTGCATCCTTTCTTTGCCACTCAGATTGGTCATTTTATTCTTCCTTAAAAGGGAAAATACATTAAAAAACCCCCAAACAACCCCCAAGACTCTTGGAGTTCGCCTCCATCAGCTGGTTCCTTGTGTTAGAGCTGGAAAGGCAGTGGGACAGCCTGGCTCGTGCTCCTGTGAGGAACAAGCTGTGCAAGCAGAGCCACTGCCTCTGGTACCCCCAGCTAAATGACTTCTAATTGTGGGCCTGGTGGCTCCAAACCCCTTTGAAGTCAGCAGCTCATGCTTTACATAGTCCCTTTTAAACAAACCAGGCCAAAGGAGTCTCCTGGTCCCTTCCAGAGCAGCTGTAGGGAACAATCCTGGCCTTTGTAAGGCCTGGGATGAACAGGCTGCTCTGGAAACGCCCAGTTTGGGAGTAGGTCATGCTTCCCTTTTGCTGAATGGGAATTCTGCCACTGATTCAGGGAGAGCAGGAATGAGCCTCTGGCTATCTGGGAACAAAGATCTGAGAGCTGAGCTCGTTTCCACCAGGCTCATGCCTGACTTCTGACACGGAGTTTGGAAGGAATTGGCTCTTAGGTAATATCCCAGTGCTCTGCTGTCCACACTGGGCTCTGCCTGCCCACAGCTCTGCCCTCATTAAATGTACAGCTTTGGATCATGGCTTGGGAAAAATGGGGATGGGTGCACAGGACTGGCTCTTTCCCACACCTCTGGTACATCCCTGAGAGCCAGATACTATCATGTTTTTTCATCTTTTTCTCCTGTTTCTTTGGAGTTGATTAGTCCTTTCTAAGCAGCCATTTCCATGGCTTTCAAATGCTCAGTGTGGCTGCAGGCCCTGCTAACATTTTTCCTCTATTATGTTTCTGAATACACTTTTATGCTGGCTGAGCTGAAGAACCCAATATTCTGGATTTTGTTTCTAGGGCAACAATAGTTTCATTGGAAGACTTTGAACAGAGGCTGAACCAAGCTATTGAGAGAAATGCATTTTTAGAAAGTGAACTGGATGACAAGGAGTCATTGCTGGTTTCTGTACAGAGATTAAAGGATGAAGCAAGAGGTAAGGCTTGTCTGGTTAGTTCTGTGTCTTGCTTTGCTAAAAGAGACACTTAGCAACCAAAGCTCATGTTTCTAGAAAGCCTCACATGATAAACTTGAACTGGATACATTAGCTGTTATTAACAGTAGGTTTTTTAAATGTCCTGTGTAGTCAAGAGGAAAAATTTCCTGACATAGGACTGAATTAATAGCAGATTAATTCAGGATTTTAACACAGGTGAGTATAAAAATACTCTGTTCCACAGATAGCATAGAATTGAGGAAATGTGCTTTGAAAGTTCCTTTTTGTTATGGTTTTATGCCTTGTGTAGGAAGGGAAAGCACAGGAAATGACAGGGAAATACAGGATAAATGATTAAGTAACTGTCCTGAAAAATCCTGTCTCCTGTGTTCCTTCTAAACCCCTTGGAAATCTCCTGGTTTATTTAAGATATTCCATTAAAGGCTGTGTTTAGACCCGTGAGATCAGAGATGGTTGGGGTAGTGTTCTGGGATATGAGCAGGAATTGGGAATTCCCCAATGGATTTCACATTGAGGATCCTGGGGAAACGTTTTTTAATGACTGGGGGAAACTGATTTCTCTGATAATGGAGATGATCTGCTCATAATCCTGTGCCAGCCATTAATAAATTCAGAGATTAGTGGTTTTCAACTTTATTTCCCAAGAGAAACTTTCTAAAATAATTCCTCAGTTCAGGCCTGGGCCCGAGTGTAAGAAAAGTGTAAGAAAACTCACCTGAACAGGATGGGATTTTTTGCTGTGAACCTCTTTGAACCAAGTTCGTGCCCCAATAATTAATAACTTTATTGGAAGCACAGGAGTTTTTGTAATAAATATCAAGAGGCAAGTTTTCCAATATGTAAAGTTTTACAAAATGTAAATATTTCTGAAGAAATATATGTATTGTCATTTGAGGTTAGGGCAATAATACTGGGAAAAACAGCAAAACCCAGGAGACTGTTTTCTAGAACACTGGAATAATCAGCCAAAAAGACATCTTGTTTTTCAGATGAGTCATTTGGAAATTTTTAGCATTTCTTAGGGTAGCAAAGCTGCTTGTTGTTCCCCCTGACAGCAAACAGGAACAGTAGCCACTAAAAGAACTGGTAAAATGTCAAACTGAGAGATGACATTTCTGATTGAACAGCCTCAGATCCTCTGCTGTGGGCCCAGATTTTCATTTCAGCTCTGCTCTTTTACCTAAAAACAGTTCTAAATATTTGTGACAGCTTAAAAGCTGTAATGTACAGTTAATTTTGCTCTTGCACGTTGTAGCAGATTAAGGCAAGGAATAAGAGGTCTGGGAAAATACAAGAACAACTGGAACAAAAAGGAACAACTCCCTTGTGATCTTTTTTTGCATCTAGACCCTTCTAAGGTTTTACAGATCCGTTGTTGAGCTGTGCTGGATGCTCTTTGTAGCAAAAAGCTGTGGAAATGGGAAGGGACAGGGTAGGGATAAGCTGCAGTCTGGGGAGGAGGTGAGAGTAAAGCCTGGCTTTGCTAATCTCCAGCCTGTTTCCCTGTCCTTTGGACTGCCCAGTCTCTCCAGTCTGCTCTTCCACTTGTCAAGACATCAAAAACTGGATGCAACCCTTGGATTGTCTTTGGCTGGTGTGGAATTCTGTGGATTATTAACTGGAAGAATAAGATAGGAGTTAGAAACACGGGGATAGGTCATTCCTCTGGGTTTTGCAGCCTGTCCTGGAGCAGGAGCTGAGTGTGGCCCAGCTGCAGCATTTGTGTCCAGCTACAGTTTTTGTAACACTCCTTCCGTGGAGCTCACACTGCAAATGGGGAAAATTCCTGAGGGAAAGTCACCTGCCATGATCCCAGGGACCACACAGCTCCCAGGGCCAGGCAGGGCTGTTTGCTCCCCCCCTGCTCCCAGCTGGGATGGGAAGGGGTGGGATTGGGCTCTGGCTGTTCTGAGGGGTGTCCCCACTGCTGGAGAATCCAGTTAATCCAGGATTGCTGCAAAGTGTCTCCTCTTCCTCTCTCCCAAATGAACAGAGAGAGTGTTTGTGACAGAAATCAGTCTCTAATATATGTTTTTTGTGGATTTTTTCTCCTCTCCATCCCCAGACTTGAGGCAAGAGCTGGCAGTGAGGGAAAGGCAGCAAGAGGTGACCCGAAAATCAGCTCCCAGCTCTCCCACTCTGGACTGTGAGAAGATGGATTCAGCTGTCCAGGCCTCTCTCTCCTTGCCAGCCACACCTGTTGGAAAAGGATCAGAAAATAGTTTTCCTTCCCCCAAAGGTACCATTCCCAGGAGCTGTGTCTGGGTGTTTGGCAGATGTCCAGCCTGCTGACAAACCATGGGCTCCACAGGGAATGTGGGTGTGGGGACAGGGGGATCCCACACCTGTGTTTAAATCCCAGGACAGCATCAGGTGCATTTAAGGAGTAGGAAAAAAAGGAAAAGAGCATGGAAAAAGCATGGAAAAGAAGGGCAATGAAGCTCAGATATTGCTTTTGTGGGGGCAGGGGTTTGCACTGTGCAGTGGGTGCTGCAGTGGAGCACTGAGGATCTTTGGGATTGCAGGGAAATGCAGGGACTGACATTCCTGCTCCACTGTGGAGCAGCAGTGGTGGGTGGAGGGTGTCAGGAATTCCAGAGTCTCTGTTCCCACACTGACTCTTGGGGGGTGCTGCTTTCTCCCTGAGGCAGTGGGATGTTAGTCCAATCCCCTTCCCCCTCTGGAAGGGGACAGTCTCAGGGATTAATACATTATTTTTCCAATGAGAAGGAGCAGATTCCAGCAGGAGCTCTGGCTGGATTAGATGGATTGTGGTCAGTAGCCCTGCAGATGGAGAGTGCATGAACTCTGCATGTGGGGCTGCTGGGAACGAGGGCAGTGGGCAGGAATTAAGCTCTAGCATTTTTCCATGGCTGGTGATCATGCAGTTATTGTGGGGTAATTGTATCAAGTGTCTGTGGCAGGATTTGAGATTTAACCTTTTTTTCATGTAGAAGTTGATTTATTTAAATTTTTAAGAAACCCTGAACTGTGGGGGAGTGGAGCACGGAATAACATGTGTCTGTGTTTGCAGCTATACCAAATGGGTTTGGTACCAGCCCACTTACTCCTTCAGCCAGAATATCTGCACTCAACATTGTGGGAGATCTGCTGCGGAAAGTGGGGGTGAGTGCTCTGAACTGCAGCTCTGGGCTCTCCCTGGGGCTTCTGTCCTTGTGCTCAGTCCCAGCCTTGGCCTGTGCTGAGCTCGTGCTGTACCTTCCAAATCATCCTCGTTGTGTTTAGTCTGTTATAATGTAATTTTTTATATTATTTTGATTTGTAAAGCGAGTTCTGATGCCAGTTTGGGGGTGATGAAATTCATATTTGGGGTTAAAAGTTTCTCAGGGACATGGGTGTACAGGGTTAGGCACTGTCAGCTGCTTGTTCTGACCTCAGCTGGGGCCTGCAGCTCCCTCTGCCCTCAGGCTCTGGGTGCCTGCTGACACCTGAGATCAGGTCTCTTCATGTGAGATCTCCTCTTCTGGGCAGAGATACTGAAAACTAAAATGAAAATGGAAAAAACAAAACTAGAAAGCTTTGGTAAGAAAGTGAGAAAAATAAATCGGGAGAAAGCCAAATGCTCCCATCTGTAGTTGGTGGGGAAGTGAAATGCATGAGCCTTTAAAGGGATTACTGCTGTAAGCAGGGAAGAAGTGGTTTAAACATCTGTTGCAGTGTTGTTCAGGGTTTTCAGTTGGACAAAGACCTGAGTTTTGAGCTCTGAGGAGCTGGCTGATGAGCCTCAGGGGCTGTGTTTGAGTGGCAGCAGGGCCAGGCTCAGTGCTGGCTCTGCCCAGTGTGTGTAACCACCCTGAGCTGGGCAGGAGCTGCAGTGCAGACAGTTGTTTTAACAAAGTTGGGAATGAAAAACTGCGTTTGCTGCTGCCTTTTGGAGCCAGTGAGCCTGTCCTGGGTTTGAAAGGGCAGCAGGACAGCTCTGGGTTACAGAGTGACATGTTTAAAAGGGGATCATTGTGAGTAAGAGTCTGCAGGGGATTTAGAGAGCTTAACCACAATCCCGTATGATTACTCTGCAAGGACAGGAAATGCCAAATAAGCATGCTTCCTTCCCAGCCACTGACACACAGCTCCAGCCCAGGCACTGCTTACCAACAATTATAGGATGCTCAGGACCTGGTTTGGGTTTGGCTGGGCCTCATCCTGAGCCTCAGACTCCCTGTCTCTGCAGGAATTTTCCCCTCAGCTTTCCTGCTTGCAGCTGAGACAGGGAATCACTTGGCCCAGATCCCAGTGGGCAGTGACAGGTGCTGTGTCACCCAGAGACAGGGATTGTCTGTAGCTGCCTGTATAGCCCATATTCCCTAAGGAAGCTTCCATGGATTCCTAGGAGAGTGTACAGTGCTCACTTACCTGTGGCAGCACATCAGGTGGAATATTTGTGGAACAGGTCTGAACCCCACGTTTTTGGAGACAAATTTTAGTCTCCAGTTCATGGATTTGCTCCATGCACAGGGAGGTGTAAAGAGTCCTTCTGCCAGACCAGGTGGACATTCAGGATGAGCCTCAGTCTGGGATAGTGGCAGGAAGGGCAGGTGATGTTCTGGAGGGAAGGAGGGAATTGGGATGTTGCTCCTCCTCTTGCCAGGAGTCAGTGGATGAAGCAGAGACTGTCACTTTATACAGGGGGAAAAGATTTCACCAGGATTGCTTGGAAGTATCAGAGATGGAAGTACAGAGATGGAAGACCATGGAAGTACAGAGATGGAAGACCATGGCTCAGCTGCTGCCTTTGCTTTGTCCTGACCCCTCTGTTCTGAGGTGTGGCAGTGGAGCTTTACAAACTGGCTTTGGTTTGCAGGCCAAGATTGAGAAAGAAATGCCAGGAGAAGTTGTCCTGGTGAAAAAATCAACTTCCCAAATACACAGTCCCTCTGGAAACCTGAGAATTCTGCTTTAGGCTCAGATTAGCTCCTGGCAGCCTCACTGCAGCTGCTGAGGGAAGGGTTTTGGTAACTTCTGCTGGAGTTGGCTCCCTTATCTTGGGTAATTATTTCAAGGTTCATATGTTCTAAAATCTGAGCCCTCATGGAGCTGAGTAATGCCTGGCAGTCTGCATCAGCATCTGTGTGTTTCCTTTGTGGTTTGGGTGACAGAGGAAATGACAGCTTTGTTCCCATTTTTTTGCCAAAGGTGATCACACTGGAGTCCTGATCATGGCCATCCCGAGGTCGTGGCAAAGCCTCACCTCCAGCAGCAAAATACTTCCTCCTAGTGGTTTTATTGTTTTGACATCATTTTTTTTCTCCCCTTTCACAGGCCTTAGAATCCAAATTAGCTGCTTGCAGGAACTTTGCAAAGGACCAGGCGTCACGGAAATCCTACATTTCAGGGAACGTCAACAGCGCCGTGATGAGCAGCAACAGCACCAAGTACCCACACCCAGGGCACACCTCCTTCTTCGACAAAGGGTGAGTGAGGGACAGCCCTGGCCTGCAGGGAACTGCATTTCAGCAGGACTTTTTCTTGTCTTGTCCTTGCCCACCACAGCTTCCATCCCATAGGACAAATAATCCGTGGGGCCAAAGTCTCCAGGGCACAGGGAAGGTGCTGATTTCTGGAAAGCAAAGACAAAAGCAAATGTGGTTGTCTCAGCTGGTGGGGTGGCACTGCCTGTTCTGTCCTGCTGCTGCCTCATCTTTGGTGGCTGTAAAACCAAACCCCAGGCAAAAAACCTGCTAGTGGTGAGTGTGGCCTTTGAGAGGATCCCAGGGAAGGAGATATGGAGTTGCCATCTCGGGGCAGCAGGGCTGGAGTTGCCATCTCGGGGCAGCAGGGCTGGAGATGCCATAGCTCCTGGTGTGCTCTGGGGATGTGGGGGTTCCCTTGGCACAGCTGAGGGCAGGCAGGAGTGTTCACTTGCAGGGTGGAGCCCTGGGTGCTCACTTCCCTCTGCATTAGGGGAAGAGATAAATGTCACTGATGGTGTAATTGTGGCTGCTGGGGGGAGACAGGAACTGCTTGCATAGGAAAAACTACCTCATGTGACTTGCCTGTGGTCAGAGCTTCCTTTGGGATCCTGGGAAGTGGTTCCACAGGAGGATTTTCCCCAGTTCCTGGGAGCACAAGGCCCTGTGGGTGTATGAGGGTGAAAAGCACAGTGGTACTGGGGGCAAAACACCCTTCCTGCTCCATGTTAAACCTCATCCCAGTGCAGTTTAATGCTAATAGTCAGCACATGCTCAATCCTACATTTATTTTAGAGAATGAAATGAGTTGTTGCCAGTCTGAAGAGAGCCAGACAGCTGAGCTTCCTACAGCCACCTCCTCAGCTGACTCCACTGCCGTGTGGGAGCAGGCAGAGCTGCATCTTACAAACTGGCATTCAGGGCTTTTGGAGCCACTGCTGTTTGGAAGGGAAGAGTTTGGAGATTTAACAAAGTCACTGTCACGTGCAAATCAGACCTTAGGGCTGTGTGTGTGCTGAGGGGGCCCTGCAGCCCCCAGCAGTGCTGGCAGGCCCTGCTGGGGAGGGATTGAGGCAGCTCTGAGGAGGCAGCAGGGCTGAACTGAGTGTGGTGGGACCAGTCAGATGATTGCCCTGTGGGGTGGGGGTCACTCTGAATTACCCACATTGTTATCTGGGCTGGTGCCTGCAGGAGGAGCAGGTTGTGGCTGAAAAAGGCTTAGAAACCTTGGCCCCTGAAGGAGCTGGAGCAGAGGTGGGTGTTGTCGGGCAGGAAAAGGGGTGGAAATGACTGATGGGCTCATGTGCAAGTTGCTGGAGACCCTTCAAGATAATCAGTTAAGCCACACAGTTATGTCTGGGTTAGTCCTGCTTACTGCAGCCCAGACCTTTGGTAGCACTCAAAGCAGTCCTTCATCCCCTTCCTCTCCTTTTCTGCCAGTTCCTCACTGGCCAAGCCACACTCCTTGAATTGGAAGAAAAAAATAATAAAAAAAAAAGTGAACTGGATTCCCTGGAACATGAGATCAGTGTGAGCAGCACTGCAGCTCCCTGCACTGCTGGGCCTGCAGGAGGGGGGACAGGGTGTTGTGTTCCTTCTGGGCTGTCCCTTGGTGTGTGTGCAGGATGGTGATACCTCTGCTCCACGGAGTTTTGCCATATTTATTCCCTCACCTTTGAAGATTTGGGATTCTCTTTCCTGTATAAACAGCAATAGTGCTGACAGTTCAGCTGGAAAACGTCCACACCCAAAGAGGAAGGATAGAAAGTAATTAGGAGGAGGTTCTATGCACAGATGGAGAAACACCCACAAGTGTTGTGCTGGTCAGAGCTCACCCTTTCTGGGGGTGAATTCTGCACTCAGTGCTCAGATTTTGGAAAGCAGTAGCTTGTCCTTGTCCTCTGCACCCCCGTGTGCTGGCCCAGCAGGGTGGGTGGCCCAGGGCTGTCCCTGCCACTGGCTTCTGCTCCCCTGGGTGCCCCAGCTGTGCCCTGAGGTGCTGGCAGTGTGTGCAGCTCCTGCTCTGTGTCACTGTGTCACTGGGGGCTGCACTGAGCTGTCCCCACGTGGGGTCAGCCCGTGGGGCCCAGCAGGGCAGTGGCTGAGCTCAGGCCATGCTGGGTGGGCACGAGGGGCTGAGGGGAGCCCTGCCCTTCCCTCTGCCCTTCCCTCCTCCCTCTCCACCCCCTGCACTCTCCTCCCTGCCCCTGAGTGCTGCTGGACCCTGAACCAGCCTCATGTGGTTGTAGATGTGACCCAACCTGCAGCCTCTGCCTGAAGAGCAGACAGTTGTTGGATGCTGGGGTTGGGGCAGAGGTACCTCAGCCCCATCCTTACAGCTCTGTTTGCTTCCCTTCCTCTGCCATTTTGCTGGTTAAAGTGTTGGAGGAGTCTCCAGCTCTTGTCAAGCCCCTGCTCTTTGCTCTTTGCCCTCAGAGTGGAGCTGGGCAGGAGCTGGAACAGGGCAGCAGTGCTGTAGGGGACGACAGCAGGGCTTGCTCCAGAGCTTTGCTGGAGAATTGGAAGAGTCAGGACTTCCCTACTTTATTCCAACTCCCCAGTGTCGAGTGTAAGATGAGTTTCCTGCAGACTTGTTCCTTCAGGAACGTGCTGCTTCTGTCCAGGTGCCAGGGAATGGCAGAACAGCACCTGGAGATGTTCTTGGATAGATATTTGGGCTTTTTGCTGTTGTAATTGTTCTTAATTGGTTATTAAAGTCAGTCCAGTTTGGGAACAAAACAGCTCTGGCCATGAAGGGCCCTGCAGAGTCCTGGCACTGGGGTGCTTGTTCCTCAGGGCATTAACTCCTTGTTCCCCTTCCTGCACTCTTGAATGCCAAAGCCCTTGGAGTTGATGTTTGTTCTTAGTTATTTATCTGGATCAGTTGGGCTTTGTTGTAATAAAACAAGCTGCAGTTTGAATGTGAGGAGATTCTTGCACACTTGCAGCAGTGCCATGAAGCAAGTGGGTGTATGTGTTACCCACAGCCCTGCTCTGTGTACACCAGGCTGGGAATTCTGGCTCTTCTTTGGGTCCCTGGTCCACCCTGTAAAAAGGTTCCCTGGAAAAGGGGGAACTGTGGCTAACTCAGGTGAGTAATCCTGTAATGTGCCTGTGCAGAGCAGGGTCTCCCTAAGCAGAGGTCAAAGGTTTGCTGAGGTTCAGTTTAAGAGCTTTGCTTTGCCCCAGGGTTATGTTCAGGAATGTCTTTTTTGTGTACATAAACTTTCCCTTTCTCTCCACTAGGCGTGAAAAGGTCATATTCCCCACCTTGGTCATGGGTAAATGAATTCATTTGCACTGATCTGCTGCATGTGCTGTAACCTGGGGCTTGGGGGGCAGAGCTGGGCTCTGCTAACTGCACGAGGTGGTTCTTAGTGTCACACACTAATAGGCCCTGATCAAAGCCCAAGGCTGTAATCTCTCCTTCTCCTGACTTTAAATAAACCTCTCTGGTGCTGTGACCTGTTGCAAACGTAAGCCTGAGTGCTGCTGCTTTCTTGATCTAATTAATACTTCAAGTACCTGCATGATTCTGATTGAGCTGGGCACAGCAGGGACACAGAGGGAAGTGTTGCTGCTCTTGATGGAGTTCATCTTCAAAGTTTGCCCTCTGGTTGTGGTTTTCCTTCAGCATTTTGTGGCTCTGGACTTGTTGATGTGTGGGTGATGTGCTTCTGGCTGAAGGGAAGGCGAACAAGGGCTGGAGAGGGGGAGGACAGTGTGGGGAGGGACAGCACTGCCCCTGCTTGGTTGTCAGCAGCCCTGCCCAGCACAGCCCTGGCAGCTGGAAGCAGCAGGAAGCAGTTGGAAGCAGTTGGAAGCAGCAGGAAGCAGTTGGAAGCAGTTGGAAGCAGCAGGAAGCAGTTGGAAGCAGCAGGAGGCAGTTGGAAGCAGTTGGAAGCAGCAGGAGGCAGCTGGAAGCACAGATGTGCCACAAGGCTGGGCAGGTCCAGGCCTCTGGGGATGGGGGTCCTGCACACAGGGCTCACAGGCCCCACCTGCAGTGACAAAGGCCAGGCTGGTGTCCCTTCCCTGCCTCTGGAGGAAGTGTGGAGGGTTCCCTGTGCTGTCAACAAGGGCAGGTTCCTGCCAGTCTCCTCCTCCTCCTCTCACATCTCTGCTGGGTGTTCCTCAGCCTCCTGGTGCTGTTGCTGCTGCCCAGGAGAGGAGGAGATG
>NW_016690447.1:109580-154577 GCF_001604755.1 Lepidothrix coronata | reverse complement strand
GTGTTAGAGCCCTGACCTGCCTCAAAACTCACTTTTCCTCTGGTTTTCTTGTGGCTCTGCTCTCCAAGTGTGCTTTGACCAGCTCCATTCACCCTCCAGGCCGGGCTGTTCAGCTCCAGGAGAATCTTCTGCTGAGCTTTTGTTGCATACTTGGAGTTGAGGGAGTCTTGGAGATCAGATGCCAAGTACAAAACAGCTTGAAATGCTGTTTAATGAGTCAAAATCTGTCATTAGCAATGAGGGCAGAGACTGTGGCTGGAGATGGGCACAGAGCCCATGGCCCTGGAGGGGCAGGCAGTCAGAGACATCCACCAGGAACCTCTGCAGGGGCATTTCCAGCTGCTTCTGCCTCTGTTTGGAGCACTGGAACCTGGTTTCTTGGGAAGCCCAGAGCAAGGGCACATCACAGAGTGTGCTGGGGTGGGTCTGAGGGACAGGGATGGGGAGAAGCAGGAGAGGGACCAGGTTGGGGTTAATCCCTGAAGGCAAGTCTCTGTGCAGCTCCTCCCATCTGAGACCTTGGAGACCAAGCACAAGGGCATCTCTTCCCAGCTCTGGGAGCTCAGACAGGACATTTTATTGGTTATTTTTAACAGCTGCTCTGTTTAAGGTGTTTACTTTCCTTTCACTCTGGTTCTCACTCCAGCAATGCCGATTTCTTTCCCTTTTTTTGTGTGTTTTCATGTTGCCACCAGAAATCCAAGGCTGGGTAAGACCTCCCTAAGCTCAGTCCCAGTGCCAGCTTCCAGTATCCCCCAGTTGCTGCTGCTGGTTGGTGCCTTTTGCTGTGCCCCAGCACATCCAAGCTGCTGCTTTACCTTTATTTCTGCACCCAGAGCAGGTTTGGACTGGTGGGATGTGCTGGGCCGTGCAGGCAAGAGGCTCCTGGGGGGAGCTGCCTTCCTGCTTTCATTTTTTAATTAGCAAACAATGGAGAAACCTCAAAAGGCTTCTAAATAGGGTTTTTACCTTTCCCACCTTCGGCAGAGAGGTTTCTGTGTGCAGGGCAGTGCTGGGAGCTCTCCACACCCTGTGCTGGGGGACACTGGGGACACTCAGTGCTCACAGCCCTTGCTGGCCTGGCCCTGCTCTGGGGCTCTGTGCCCTTCTTGTGTAGGGCATCACTGGATTATTTGTGACTTAAGCAGGGTTCTGGAATGTCTGTGTGGCATCTAATCATGTCTGTGTGGCAACCTGGGCTAGTGGAAGGTGTCCCTGCCCATGGGTGATCTTCAAGGTCCCTTCCAACCCCAACCAGTCCATGATTCTGTGATTGTGTCTGTGCTGATCCTCTGGTGCCTCTTGCTTGTTTGGAAGCATCTGGAGGTGGGAGAGGCACCCAAGTTGTGAAACACATCCCTGTGCAGGAGCTGAGGGGGCAGAGAAGTGTCACCACCCAGAGGGAGAAGCACCTGCCGAGCCAGAAGGGACAGGAAGGTGTCCCAAGGGCACAGTTTGGGAGCAGCTGGGCCTGAAACCCAGCAGTGTTTGAGGGGGACACAAGGGTGACAGGGATGTGGGAGGGCCAGGGGCATGGGGTGGCAGGGTCAGAGGGCTCACAGGGACACAGAGGGCTGGCAGGGGCACAGAGGTGGCAGGGGGCTGTGGAGGCAGTGGCTGGTGCAGAGGGCAGTGACGTGCCAGGGCCTGAGCCCTGTGGGGACGTGTCCCCTCCTGCCTGGGCTGGGGGGCACCACAAGGACCTGGTGGCACCTGCTGGGGGCTTGGAGGGGACCAGTGGCCCTGCCCAGCTGCCCATCCCACTGTGCCATGGCAGGAACTGCCAGTGCTGGCCTGGCTGAGCTGCAGCCCCGGGCACTGTCCCAGGGCCTGCCAGTCCCAGGGTGGCTCTGCATTTAGTGCAGGGAATGTGGCAAATCCACGGAGCTTTACCATGACCCCTCAAACACTTCCCAGCTCCTGCTGGTGGCTGGCACTGTTCTCCAGCCCTTTCCACACGGACATTTTAACCTGTTTGGTGTTGGCTTTTCTGTGGTGGGTTTTTTCTCCCTGTCCTACTTGGCAGAGGCGTTTTCCAGCTGGTAACTCATTTGCAGAGTCATGTTGGGATCAGGTTGGCTCTGTGCCCTTCATCCAAACAGGAACAGGGAAATACATTTGTCCCCCAGCCTCTCCAGCAACTCTTCACTGCAGGCAGGGAGGGGTTTGCCTTGGAATTGTAGCAAAGCAACACTCAAATGGGAGCTGAAGTTTCCAGCAGAGTGAGGAGGAGGTGAGAAAGGGAGTTTCTCCCTGCTCTGATCTGGTGCTGGGGTGTGGATGTTCCAGCCAGAGAGGAACAAGAGCAGCCTGGCTCAGGGTGTGAATCTGTCCTTGCTAGCAAGCAGTGAGCTTTTAGCTCTTCACCTGCTGTTCTGGGAGGATTTGGGAACTGCCCCTGTGCTGGCAGCACCCTCCTGGCTGTGCTGGAAGGGTGTCCCTGACCCAGGAGGAGCAAGGTCAGCAGGGAACATCAGCTGCATGGGAATGGTGTGCTGTGCTAAAGGGAGCGTGGGAATGGCTTCAAACTGCCAGAGGGCAGGGTTAGATGGGATATTGGGAAGAAATTGTTCCCTGTGAGGGTGGGGAGGCCCTGGCACAGGTTGCCCAGAGAAGCTGTGGCTGCCCCATCCCTGGAAGTGTCCAAGGCCAGGTTGGATGGGGCTTGGAGCAACCTGGGCTGGTGGGAGGTGTCCCTGCCCATGGCAGGGGGTGGGAACTGAGTGGCCTTTAAGGTCCCTTCCAACCCAAAGCAGTGTGTGATGCTGTGAACAGCCCTGCCCTGCCCTGGGGTCACTGCCATGAGTCCCTGAGGCAGCAGTGGCATCGAGCAGGATGTGGCCTTCCAGGTTCAGCCTGGAGCCTCCCACTCCCAGGAGGGCTTTTCCCCCATCAGCAGAGCCCCCACACTGCTTTTCTTGCTCCCTTTCCCCTGCAGCCCAGGCTGTCTCCTGAAGTGTCCCTGCACAAACAGCTCTGCCAGGACACATCCCAGTGGCACCTTCTGGGGTGCTGGTGGCCCAGGCAGAGCTGGGGACAGTGCTGCAGGGTGGGACATCGAGGCAGGACCTGCCCTGCCCTTCAGGGGTGTGAGGGTTCCCCCCCCCAGACCCCACATGAGAGCAGGGTGCTGGTTTGGGACAGCAGTGGGGTGGAAGTGCTGATCCAGGGATGGACACCAGTGCTGGTGTCTGGGCTGGGGGGAGCTCAGAGGGTGGTGACCCTGGACAGGTCTGTCAGAGCCAGCACAGAGCAGAGATGGCAGAGCTGTCAGACCCACCCACTGCTCTCCCAGCCCACCAGCAATCAGGTTCTCCACACCTCCAGGAGCAGCCTGGGGGAGGGGGGAGCCCCTGGATCCCGGGGGTGGAGGGTCCCAGAGCTGCTGCTGCATCACGGTGGGATCAGTGGGGCACAGAGGGAGCTCTGCTGGGCTTCACCACGAGCAGACGTTGCTCTGTGTGTGTGTCTGTCCCATCCCGGGGCAGAGCCTTTGTCCCCAGCCCCAAGGGACACGGGGACAGAGGTGGCACCGGCCCCAGCCCTGCGGCACAGCCCGTGGTGACACAGGCCCGGGACTGTGCCTTCCTCAGGAGCCTCTGCCCACTGCGGGCACTGAGAGCCAGGGAAGGGACAGGGACAGGGACAGGGAGCTGATGGTGGGAACAAGCCTGAGAGCTGCTGGCCCTGCCCCTTGAGCTGCACAGACCCACAGAACCCCCGAGGGCTCAGGGTCTGGGCAGGAGCCACTTGTCCTGCCAGGCTGGTCCCGTCCCCAGCACATCCCTGCTCCAGGGCTGGGCACCCCCCCGGCAGCTGGAGGTGGGAACCTTGTCCCGGTCATATCCTGGCCCTGCTGCCGCTCTCCCCGGGCTGCCAGGGATGAGAGGGAGGAGAGGTGGGGGTTTTCCAGCTGCCGGTGAGGGGGAGGTGAGCAGTGCCCTGTCCCTGTGCTGCTCCTCCCCTGACGCGTCTCTCTTGTCGTTTCCAGGGCAGTGAACGGCTTTGACCAAGGGCCCCCCGGGCTGGGAGCCTCCCGACCGTCCTCGGCGCCGGGAATGCTCCCCCTGAGCGTATGAGCCGCGGGGGGAGCGCTTGGACTTGTGTTTGCTTTTCTCAGCCCAGAAGAGAAGAACTGCTCCCGATTCCTCCCCCTTCCCACCCCGCTGGAACATGACCCCGAGAGGAGACCCCGAGCTCACGGCCCTCCCCGTCCCGTCAATACAGTTTGTTTTCTCTGTCGCTGTAGTGGACGTTCTGTGCCCCACGAGCTGCCACTCCCGGGGCTGTGTCTGGGGGCACACACGAGTCCTGCTCCCCAGCCCTCGGCCCTTTGCTTCCTCTCTGCTCTGTCTGACTCGAGCACTGGCCGCTCCTCGTCCAGGCTCCCCCGTCCCTGCAGCTCTGCCCCCCCGGGAAGGCTCAGACCCCTGGAAAGAGGCCCTGGGGGAGGGTGGGCGATGGCACTTGGGGCGTTGGCACCTGGGAAGTGGTTCCAGGGGGTGTCTCAGTCCCGGCTGCCCCAGTGACTGTGTTGGAGCCGGCAGGGCTGGAGGAGCCCATCCCAGTGGCACAGGTGGGCACACACAGCAGGGCCGGGCTCCTCGGGGGCAGGGAGGTGGCACAGAGGGGTGACTGTCACGAGCTCCCCCAGATGCCCTGGGGGGAGCTGGCAGGGCTGAGCTGTTCTCCTGTGGCTCCTGCCCCTGGGCAGGGCCGTGTCCGGGTGCTGTGCCCTCCGGTGTCCCCTGGACCTGCCCCACTGGCCCGGCCTTCCCCCCTCACAGCTCCACAGCAGCTCCAGGAGAGCGTTAGGGAGCCCCTGCTGCAGCTGCCCCACTGCCCATGAGCCCCAGACCCTGTGACCGTCACCCCCCTGCTCTGCCCCGTGTAGGACCGGAGTGTCCTGTGTCCCCTGCAGGTTCTGTGACAGCGTTGGGCGACTGGGGGACCTTGTGGGTCCTTGAAGCAACACATTTGTGGGATTTCTCTGTCCATGTGCCTCGGGGTCGGTGGGTTTTCAGCCTGAACCAGCAAAGGGAGCCGGGGTGGAGCTGGGGGTGCTGAACTCCCTGTTCTGGGCTGGTCCAGCACGTTCAGGGGCTCTGCAGCTCCCAGGGGGTTTAGTTACGAGCGCTGATTTAAACCACTGGCCCCGCAGTGGAGGTGGGATGTGCCCCTTTGCCCTTAGGGTTTGTATGGTCCTTCCTTCCTGTGCATCCTCTGCTGCATTTGACTGTTTACATTTGTTTTATTGTACATAGATTTGTAAACATAATACCTTTGCCTGAGGTCTTTGTACATAACTTGGGCTTTGTAGCTTTATTTATTCAGCCTCTCTCTGGCATGTTTCTGTAGGATGTACCGTTCCACCCTGGTGCCACAGCCATGATGTGGTTTCAAAAAAATGAAAACAAATGAGAGTAATCTTCCAAAAATAAAGTTCTTTTAATGTGGAATCAGTGGATTTTGCAGAACTGGTGGCTGTGGCTCTATTTTGTCCCATAGGGTTTTTTGCCAAGTGCAGGGAAGGGGCCGGTGCTGAGGTGCTCCCGTTATCCCACGCCCCTTCCCTTGGGAATGTTGCTCCATAGCTCAGTTTGGGCGCATGGGAACGGCCACTGCTGGAGCTGGGGCTGAGCAATCACCTGTCCCACACAGCCTCTGCTGCTGGCACTGCATTCCCCAGCGGTGAGCTGGAACACGGTGGGGTCAGTATTTAATTTGGGGAGGAACCTTGGGAAGTGTTGGATCTCCAGCTGCCAGCCTGGGATTTTTGTCTCCTTGGAGCAGCTGGAAGATGTTTCCTCTGCAGAGGAGCCGCTCTGGGGCCCTTCCCGGGGAGCTCCATCCCCTCCCAGCTGCGGCCCCGGCCCTGCCCCCGCGGCTGTGCCGGACACACGGGCCGGTGCTGCCGCTCCCAGGCCACCGGGATCGGCTCCAGCCCGGGATCGGCTCCATCCCCGGCGCTCCCGGGACATGGCTGGAGCCCCGGCCCTGGGGCAGTTCTCCAGTCCCCCCTGCCGGCCCCAGGGTCGGGCCACTGCCCAGGCTGGCCCTGAACCCCTGCGGACACACTGGACAGCACATCCTGTTCCTCCTGGGAAGCTCCTTCCAGAGCATCCTGAACCGATCCAGGCCCAGCTCCCTCCCGGGGGCAGTGCCCTGAGGGGAGCAGGGTCACCCTCCCTGCAGTGCCCTCTCGCAATGCCCAGTTCAGAGTGCCTCCTTCTCTCCTGCAGCCCTGCCAGAAGCAGGGAAAGCCTTCCCTCAGCCCCTGCTCCTTCCCTCAGCCCCTGCTCCTTCCCTTGGCCCCTGCTCCTTCCCTCAGCCCCTGCTCCTTCCCTTGGCCCCTGCTCCTTCCCTCAGCCCCTGCTCCTTCCCTCGGCCCCTGCTCCCTCCCTCAGCCCCTGCTCCCTCCCCAGCACGAGGAGCAGCAGCCAGGGAGGGGAAGGAGCACCTGAGGAAAAGGTGCCAAGACTGACTCTGGTTCCAGGAGCTCGTGCCTGGGACCAGCCCTTCCCCAGCAGTCCCTCCACGCTGGGAGGCTCCCAGGGCCCAGTCAGGCTGCTGGAACCACAGGTACCATGGGAAGGGTGGGAGCAGCAGCCCCCCCTGCCCCTTCCAGCTGCACCCACAGCCCCCCCAGTCTGCTCATTCCCTCAGCGTGTTTTTAACCCACTCCCCTCCCTGGGGCCCACCCTGGTCCCAGACCCAGCCACGAGCCCCCACCCGGGACCAGCCCCTGCAGCTCTGCCCCCCTCGGCCTCAGCTGCCCCTCCCTCCTGCCCCAGCTCTGCCTTCACCTGAGGCAGGTTCTGCACCCCAGGACCCCCCAAAACTGCCCTGGACAGAGCCCAGACCCTGCTGAAGGCAGAGGGGGGGCCGTGCCCGTGCCCTGAGCTCCCTTTGTGCTCCAGTGGCATTTCAAAGGCAAAGGCTCAGCTCGGACCCAGCCATTGATGCTGTTATTTAGTTCAAAATAAAAGGAAAAAAAAACTCAAGCAAATAAAACAGGAAGAAGGGAAAAGGCAGCTTCCAGTCATATCTCGTTTATTAAGGTCTATGCCAGCCTCGGGAGAGCTCTTCCAGTAAGTAAACAGAGCAGGCGGCCGCATCTAGAATGAATAAATTTATTGTCTTACAAAAATCATTGTCTAGAAATATGGGTATACAAGAAAACAAGATATTTGCAGTCAGACGCCTGGTGGTCAACAGCCAGTTTGATTAAAAATATCCAAACACACACAACAAAACCTTCGCGACAGATGTTAAAGCTTTGAACCAAAAAAAGGGAAATCCATGGGTTTTGAGCATGTGGCAGAGGAAGTTTCCTAGTTAACACTGATTCATTGTCACTAATATCAATAATACCACTTGGACTAGAGAGGTACATGATATGAAGCACAGTCAAAATTAATACATTAAATCATTGTTATATAGGCAAATTATATATGTAACGTTGTCTTAGTACTGTAGTGTCTAAGGCACTTTCTGTAATGTCAGTTTTCAGCTATTTCAACAAAAAGAACGCTAACTACTCACTGTAATACTGCTCAAAATAAAAAAAAACCAACAACAAAACAACAACAAAAAAAAAGGATTCACATCCACTGGCATGTTAACTCGTAGGCAGGCAACATCCATCCATCCACCACGGGAGCCCCGGCCCCCACAAACCCCCCGGGCCCACAGGACTCCCAGGGGGCTGCCAGGGGGTCCCAGAGCCTCCTGCACGTGCAGCCACTCGGCTCCACGGCCTGGCCACGGCCTGGCTCAGCCTCACGTTAATAAATTAGCTTTGCCTGTGTTGTGTGTTTAATTCCCACTGGTGTTCACATTAAAGGAGCCTGGATATCTACAGGGAGGGCTGTGAGCTCACGGGTCTGTACAGGGGGACGGGGACCCACCTGGGTGTGCCTGGACTGCATGAACACGAACGGATGGAGCAGGTGCTGAGAACACTTCAAATGGTATTGCAGGTTAAAAAAATGGACACTACTCACTCATCCCTACACTTCCCTCTAACACTTCCCAAGGCCGTTTCACAGTTCACTCACGGATTGTGTGCGGATCACAACAAGGAGAAGAAAAGAAAAGATACAGGTGCGGTTTGGTCTTCACTGATCCAAGAGACTCAGCCCAGCCAGGGGCCGGCGAGCCCGGGAGCCTGGAAGGATGCTGGACACAAGGCATGCATAGCCATGGCAAGGGGTCTGTCCCGGCCACCCACCCGCTGGGAATGACGGTTCTGGATTGATAAAAAAAAGTTTCATCCTTCACATGATGCTTTTAGAAAATGGCTTTACAATGAGTTATCTGGAAAAAGAGATGCACTGAACAGAGACGATCCCGGTTGTTCGCTATATATAAAAAAAGCAATTGTACCTATATCTGAAGCAGGGTACAGTGTGGTGAGGCTGGAGAGCCTTAAGACATGGTTGACCTATGATAAGGAGCCTTGTAGCACATGCCGACGGGTCGTAAGGCAGGTTTGGGGCCACAAGGCAGTTCGGTGGGCAGGACAGTCCTGTGCTCCTGCCGGCGGGGCTGGAGAGGTCTCTGCATGCAAAGGGGGGGCTCTACTCGGCGGGGGCGGGCGGCGCCTCGTTCACGTCGCTGCCTTTGCTCTCGGCGTCGTCGTCCGACAGCTCCAGGGAGGCCCCTTCGATGTGCAGCTGCCGCCGCCCGGAGCGGCTCGAGGAGAAGGTGATGGGTCCCCCCCTCCTGCAAAGCACAGCAGGGCAGGGATTGCTGGGGGGTCCTGCCCGGCCCACAGTCATCCCAGAGTGGTTGGGGTTGGATGGGACCTCAAAGGTCATCTCCTCCCAGCCCCTGCCATGGGCAGGGACACCTTCTACTGAAGAATCCCAGGATGTGCTGAGCTGGAAGGGACCCAAAAGGATCATCCAGTCCAACCCTCAGCCCTGCACAGGCCCATCCCCAAGAGTCACCCCCTGTGCCCCAGAGGATCAGCCAAACCCTCCTGCAGCTCTGGCAGCCTTGGGGCTGTGCCCACTGCCCTGGGGAGCCTGGGCAGTGCCCAACCAGCCTGTGGGGGAAGAACCTTTGGCTGAGATCCAACCTGAGCCTGCCCTGGCACAGCTCCAGCCATTCCCTGGCTGCTGTCCCTGGTCCCCCCAGGGCAGAGCTCAGTCCCTGCCCCTCCTCTGCCCCTGCCCAGGAAGGTGGAACTGCACTGAGGTCTCCCCTCAGTCTCCTCCAGCTGAACACACCAAGTGCCCTCAGTGTCCTCACACACCTTCAAATCAAGGCTCTTCCACTACCCCAGGTTGCTCCAAGCCCTGTCCAACCTGGCCTTGGACACTTCCAGGGATGGGGCAGCCACAGCTTCTCTGGGTAACCTGTGCCAGGGCCTCCCCACCCTCACAGGGAAGAATTCCTTCCCAACATCCCATCTAACCCTGCTCTCTGTGTCAATTTAAATCCATTTCCCCTTGTCCTGTCCCTCCAGGCCCTTGTCCAAAGTCCCTCTCCCACTCTCTTGGAGCCCCTTCAGGTACTGAAAGGTCACAGTAAGGTCACCCTGGCAGCCCTCCCTGCTCGACCCCACAGGAATGTGGCAGCTCAGCACCAGGTCACCCAAGCGGAAAATTTCCACAGGGAGTCTCAATCCTCTCCCCTGTCCCAGGAGCCAGCACAGTGTGCTCCAACACCTCTGGCATTCCTGCTTGGTTTATGCCATCACCTTAATTTTGCAAGTCCCAAATAATTTAAAATGCTGTCTCTGTAGGAGCACCAAGCACAGACCAAGCAATGAAGAGAGTGGGTTCTCTCAAAAACTCCAACAGCTGCTTAGTGAAGCTCAGCTCAGCACCCTTGAGCCAGGCCCAGCAGCTCAGCCCCTCTGTGCCTCCTGCCGTGGCCTGTGAGCTGCAGCTGCCTCAGCCCTGCTGCCTCCCCCTGTCCCTGACACACACCCTGACCCCAGAGGCCTGCTCTCAAAGGAACTGCTGCAACACTCCCACCAGTGCAGGCCAGGAAAAACAGGATCAGTACCAGCCACTAGAGAAGCACAACTGAGCCACGTTCTCTGTCACATTTACCTGCAGAGACCCAGGGAAGCTGCCAACATAAACTCCAAAGAGTTTGAGCTCAAGAGCTGTCAGGAACATCCCTGTGCTGTGGCAGCTTCACCGGGCTCAGTCCCCAGTTCCCAGCAGGCTCCAGTCTGACCCATTCCCTAATATCAGGAGCTCTGCTCCTGCAGTTCCCCAGCTGGGTGCTCCCCAAGGATGAGTCTGTGGGCTCCCAAGGGCTGGGATGACTCCCTGCTGGCACTCACCTTAGCCTGTTTTTGAGGGTGCTGACCTCCCTGCTCAGCCCCTCGTTGGCCTCCGTGGCATCGTCCAGCTCCCGCTGCAGTTTGCGCCGGGACGCGTTGGCCCGAGTGGCCTCTTCCTCTGCCTCCTCCAGCTGCCTCTTGAGCTGCTTCATCCTGGCATTGGCCTTTTCCATCTGAAACACCAAGCCAAGTACTTGGGATCACACCAGAAAGCTGCCCCCCATGACCCCTCCCCACCACCAGCCTCACTGCAGGCTCAGCCTGGACCCCTGAGCTGGGAACACCACGGAGCTCCCGGGCCTGGTTTAGTCACCAAGGTAGATTCCCTCAGATATTTTCATCACAATTCTTCACAAGCCCTTCCTACCCAAAGGAGGTTTTATTGGCCTGTTCAGAGGAACAGCCCCCACCCACCTGCTCCTTGTACTGGTCTGCGTGGCGACGCTCGTCCTCCACCTGCATGAACACCTCCTTCAGCTTCTTCTCCGTGCGCCGGACCAGCTTGTTGGCAGCTGCTCTTTCCCTGGAATAACCAAAAGCCATCATTTGTCCCAGTACTTGAAGGCTGGGAACACAAGTTCTGTCCTTCCTGAAGGCTCCTGTTGTGTAACTGGTACCAGAGTCCTCTGAACATGCCTGGCACCAGCAGTGGGACGGACTCAGTGCTGGTGTGCCAGGGACTGGCTGGGAGCAGAGAATGTTAAGGAGTTAGAATGGACTATGAAGATCATTTAAACCCAACCCTCTGCCATGGGCAGGGACACCTTCCACTAGACCAGGTTCCTCAAGGCCTTATCCAACTTGGCTTTGAATACTTCCAGGGATGGGGCAGCCACAGCTTCTCTGGGCAACCTGTGCCAGGGCCTCCCCACCCTCACAGTACAACATTTCTTCTTAATATCTCTCCTACATTTCCCCTTTCAATTTGTACCCATTACTCCTGCAGCTCTCAGAGCACAAAGCCTTAGCCCTGGGGTGATGTGAGCATGGAAAGAGGGCTCAGAGGGTGCCTTCATAAGGACATTGGACAAAGAAACTTCAAAGTTACTGCTAATCAATAACATGGTTCTGCTGCAGAGCCCAGAAAGAACACGGGTGGTGGTAGGACAGCCCTCACCTGCAGATTTGGAGAGAAGCCAGCTAAAAAAAATTAATTTTGAGAACCAGGACTGCAAGGATGGATAATTCCCTGCAGAAAGATTTCTGGAGAGCACAGGATTCATCTCAACTCAAACTGTTGCACCTAAGCTGTTCCTCTAACCAAGAGACATGGGGTCTCAAGGGGACATTTCATCTCGTCTCATGTAATTTATGCAGCACCTTGTGGCTCCTGGGACATCACCCAACATGTCCCAGGGTTCATTCAGCTGTTAGGAAGCAAATTGATTCTGAAACTTTCAAGCCCAGCTACTTAAACCTGTGCTCTGAATTCACATCTCAGTCCTACAGAAAGTTCAGGCATGCGAGTTTCAAGCATTCAACTGACACAGGAAAACCAGATTTTATCCCTTACTTGGCTTCCTGCTCAAGCTGTTCTTCGAGCTGTGCAATCTTGGCTTCTAGGGTGGAAATTGTCGCCTTGAATTTGGACTTCACAGAGCCCTCCAGTTCCTGCAGCTTGGCCTTCAGCTCCTTGTTCTGCCTCTCCAGCTGCTGCCGGGCGTTCTCGCTCTTCTGGGCCGCGCTGCGCTCCCCGGCCAGCTCCGAGTTGAGCGTGTCCACCTTCCAGGGGAACACAGGGTCACTCAGTGCCACCAGAGCCTCCCCTGAGCTGCCCACCCAACCCAGACTGCCACCCCAGGGTCACCTGCAGCGTGGTCTTTCGGAAGCGCTCGTTGAGCAGCTCCATGTTGCTCTGCTCCTCCTCCAGCTCCTCCTCCAGCTGAGCAATCCGAGCTTCCAGCCGGCGCTTCTCGTCCAGCAGCGCTGACCTGGAGAGGGGAGCGGGGTCGGCACGTGTTCAGAGCCAACAGAGCTACTGGGTAGTTTATTTAGAGTCATGGAATCTCCTGAGTTGGAAGGACCCACAAGGACCATCCAGTCCAACTCCTGGCCCTGCACAGACACCCCAACAATCCCATCCTGTCCCTCAGAGCGTTGTCCAAACCCTCCTGGAGCTCTGGCAGCCTTGGGGCTGTGCCCACTGCCCTGGGGAGCCTGGGCAGTGCCCAACCAGCCTCTGGGGGAAGAAGCTTTTCCTGAGATCCAACCTGAGCCTGCCCTGACACAGCTCCAGCCATTCCCTGGCTGCTGTCCCTGGTCACAGTGAGCAGAGCTCAGTGCTGTCCCTCCTGAGGAAGCCAGGGCTGCTCTGAGGGTTCCCCTCGCTTCTGATACTTTAAACACAAATCCTCAGGAGAAGCAACCGTGTCAGTAACTCTCTTCATCACAAGGAGGAGTTTTTATCCTGCAGCCTGGCAGCACAGCACTTGTGAGCCCTCAGAGCAGGGTTGCTGTTCCTGCAGCTCTGCAGCTGCTGACTCACTTTCCCGAAGCGCTGTTCGCGATCTCATCCGCCAGCTCGTCCCGCTCCTGCTCCGCGTGCCGACGGGCTCGCTCCGACGCAGCAAACTCCTGGGAAGGGTTAGCAAAACATCCATTACAGCCTCAGGAATCTCAAATCTTCTGCAAACCATTCAGCCTTATAATAACTTCCAGGAGATGCTGTGAAGTGGGATATCCCTGAGGGATTTCAATGGATAAGCAGAAGCAGCAGCTGCAGAAGTCAGGATACACCAGCTTGACATTCCGAGCCCCCACTGCCATCTGACTGCAGTGCAGTTACTTCTCCCCATCCCTGAAATGTTCCCCATACACAGCAAAGGAAAAAAATCTTTGAAGATCAGATTCAAGCCCTCAGCAGCAGGAAAAACCACCCTGGCAGTGCTCTAACACACGTTCAGTGTAAAGTGGGCACTAAGGTAACAAATGGTTTAGGATCTTACAGAGTACACAGTAAAGAATACAAGGAAAGAGTAAAAACCAAAAAGCTTCAGCACAACAGTATAAACAGCAGTGAACCTCATATTATAGATCTGCATCAAGTGGCAGAAACAGCCAAGCATTTGCTAAGGAGGACAATTAAATGCCTGACTGATTGTCTGAAGGCCACAAAGTCCACCTGGAGAAGCTCCAGTGGGTGGTGGGTTGTCTCAAATAGACCCCAATGACAGTGTAGTGAATCTGGGCAACTACTTCAAGCTTTGACCTGTAGCTCATTCAGACAAAAGAGAGGCACAAGGCAACCCTGCTGATGTCTGACCTTGTGGCAGACCTGGAAGAGAAATGGGGGGAGATCAGAGAGATGTAACAAGATCTGGAGCTCTGCAGAAATTGTCAATAATGAGGGCAAACATGTCTGTGAGAGAAAGGGATTAGGACCTGAGAGGGCAGAGGGATAAACCTCCACATACTCTAATGGTCCACTGAGACACTAGAGAGATTTTTTGGGCTTTATACAACTCCAATAATAAATTTTAATTTCCAGTAATCAGTTCCAGTCCTGACACTGTGCACTGCATCTTTCAGAGACTCTCAGAAACATCTGCCAAATTGTAGAGAAGCCTCAACTGTGTTTAAGCAGTAGGAAAGTTTTCCTGCTACTGCAAATATTCAGTCCAGTCTCCTAAAATGGTTCCTACAAAGCTGTAAGGACTTCACTGATGACTTGGAGCAAGGGGAACAAGAGAGTTCTCCTGGCCCATTTCTCTGTTCAACTCATTGGATTGATTTTTACTTTTTTTAGTTTCTGATCTAGCAAGAAAAACAAATCTCAGATTTCAAGCTCACCTCCTGGAGTTGGAGTATTTCTGCTTCAAGACCCTTGAGCTTCTTTTCACTCTCTTTGGACTGGGCAAAGATCTCATCCCTGGATGCACGGGCCTCTTCCAGCTCCCGCTGGTAGTCCTTCATCTGAGCCTGCAGTTGGAAAGCAGGGTAAGGAAAAGCTGCACTAGGACAATCAACATCTATGAGTAGCTCTGAAGCATTTTAGCCTTCAAGATATAAGGCCTTCCTCTCAAAGTGGCTTCATTCCACTTGAAGGCATTTCCAGTTCTTATGTTCACAGGAAAACTTCATTTTCTCATCTTTCCATCCCTCAATTCCTTGCCAGAAATATCACATTCTTAAGACTTCACCTCATTTCACAGAATCAGAGTGGAATCTTAGAATGGCCTGGGCTGGAAGGGACCTCAAAGCCCATCCTGTCCCACCCCCTGCCATGGGCAGGGACACCTTCCACTAGCCCAGGTTGCTCCAAGCCCCGTCCAACCTGGCCTTGGACACTTCCAGGGATGGGAAAAGTGTTTCTGCCTTTGGCAGAGGGGTTTGGAACAAGATGAGCTTTAAGGTCCCTTCCAACCCAAACCATTCTAGGATTCTATAAAAGGACGAGAGGAGTTTTGAGCAGGGGACAAATCCAGGCCAGATACCCTTTGACACATCAGTGGAGTCTGATTTTCCTTTTGCCTTCAAGCTCCAGATGCACTGAATGAAAAGCAACACCCTGGGCCATGTCCCAGGACAGGAAACAGCTCCATTATCCCATGTGCCCACCTGGAGCTTCCTCAGCTGTTTGATGGCTTCATCCCGAGCCTTGTTTGCAGCCTCTATCTGCCCTTCCAGGTCCTTCAGATCCATCTCCAGTTTCTTCTTGGCAGCCACAGCCAGCGCCCGCTGCTTCCGCTCGTCCTCCAGCTCCGCCTCCAGCTCCCGCACCTGAGGGACCAAGGATGGAACAGGCTCAGTCCTGCAGGAGCAAACAACCCTAAACCAGGGGCTGGGGACTCCAAGGGGCCTGGACAGAGCAGGGTTAACACCACTCCATGGGAAAAGGCCATGGAAGGCACTGCAGATGCCAGACCAAATCCCCAAATTGGAAGCAGAGATGTCTGAAGTGGCCAAGTGGAAAACCAAAGGTAAAACTCAGCACCTGAAGTATTTCCATTCCAGCCCCTTGCCCAGCACACCCACCCACCAGTAGGGGTGGCTCTAGGGCAGATGCTACTAATTCTGATGGAAAATAAAATATAAAATCACCTCATTTTCTCAAGAAAACAATAAAACCATTGCCTTTGAATAGTTGTGCTACTGGCATTTATACACCAACAACTTTTCCCAAAAACGTAACAAAAGTGAGTGTAGGCAGCAAGTGAACACAGACTGAGCCAAGTCTATACAAAAATAAAACAGGTTACCAACATGAAAGAATATATTTTGTTTTGAAGGCAATCTCCCTCCTTGTGCAGGCTCAGGAGCTCTTGTCCAGTGCAGGATAAAAGCAACTGTGAACTTCAAAAGCTCTCCAGGCAATGTTTATACCCTTAGATTGGTGATTCTCAGTAACTGGATATTTTTGTTTTCTTGTGATAAACCTTGAAATATTGTGTGTTTTATTCCTCAACACTTAATGTTAATTTAGAACTATCTTCTCCTACAAGCATGACATTCTAAAGTAATTTCTTGAGTCTCTTCTGGCCTCTGTGTTATTAGAATTCTCAAGTCTAGCACAACTGGAAGCTCTGCCACAATTTTCATATAGGAAACTGTTCACTTAATTACAGTTTCTGAATCTATCTCAGCATCCACGTATTTGTTCCTGGACATCAAAAGACTGGCTTGAAAGTGCAAATAACATACCCTTGTCCTTGATATACACCCAGACACCAACAGCCAAACCTCTGCCTGCCCAGGGAGTGGTTTTGGAGGCCACCAGCAGCAGCTTGACACAAAGAGTGGCCAACCCTCAGCAAGAACTATTCTATGGTTTGTTAAGATCAGGGTTTGGGATTTCTTAAAGGATGGAATCTTTAAGCAAAGAGTTTTATTTTTCTGGTAGCACAGAAGGCACAGAGCTTTGGCAAAAGACCCTCCCCCCCTCCTGACCACGAAGCACAGTAAAACAGACGTACTTGTTTCACCAGCATCCTCTTTTTCTCTTCATTCTGTTCATCTCTGGCTTGCAGATCTCTGTCAAACTGGGCTTTCATAGCTTGCATGTTCACCTCCAAACGCAGCTTGGCATCTTCTGTGGCCTGCAGTTCATCTTCCAGTTCCTCAAGCTGAGTCCTCATCTCTTCCACCTGTTGCTCCAAGGTTCTCTTTGACTTCTCCAGCTCATGGACCTAAGTGACAAACACTGGTCAGACCCTCTCCTTCAGGTATCTCAAATCAGCAATTTCTAACAGCAGAACAAGTCACTGTATGAACTCAGTGCAGTGTATTTTGTGATGCTCTAGGTTGGGCAATGAAATCAGAACAGGCAGAGCAGCATCTCTAAGTCTGTATTAGAGAACCCAAGAAACATCTGTGCAGGTGAACTGTGCAGTGCTGCAGAAAGAGGAGTGAATAAAAGTAAGCCAGGCAAGCCCTTAAACCCAGTGCAGGTGCCACCAGCCACCGTGGGCAGTGGCCAGGCTTGCTGTGCAGACCTGATGAGGCTGGTGGAGCAGGAACCTGACCTGAGCCACCCACCTGCACCTGAGCTCAGCTCGCAGCACCAAGCAAGGCTTAACCACTGAACGGTGTCTGGGGTGAAGCAGAGGCCTCACTCACACCCAGTGCTGTCTCAGTGCAGACTCACTCCCCTTACCCAGGTGTAACAGGCCTGTTAGAAGTGTAAATCTGGTTCCTGGAGGAGACAGTGCTGTGGGGCTGTAACAGGGGGAGGGCAGCAAAGGCCCTCAGCGAAGGTCAGGCGGCCTTTGCTGCCTCAGCGGGTGGAGGAGGGAGGACACTGAAGGGTCAGTTCTGTCCTGCCTTTGATTCAACCATGGCCTGGAACTCAGCTTGACCAAAGGTAACAGAAATCCTCATTATCCCTCACTAACATATGAAAAAATACCCCCACCAACACGAAAATGATGAAGTGGCTGCCCCTCCATCTATGACAGCAGCAACATGTAACCACTTACATTTGGCCACAGTCCCAGCTCCATTTATCCAAAAGTGTAAAACTCACATTTGGAATCCTTCGTGCAGAGGGTGAGAATACAACTTCTGAAGAGGCCTGATGCTAATAAGGATCACCCCCTTACTCTGAGCATTAATTCCTCAGCATTTTGGGCCATAAGTCACCTTTGGAATGACTGTCCTTGTGTCACACACACTTCCCCAGCCAGGGAGTTTTCCCCTGTTGTTCCCAGTATGAAGTTTATAACAGAACAGGGTGTGCAAACATACTCACATTTTTGCCCACGTCATCTTTAGAGCTCATTAAATCTTCCATATCTGCACGCAGCTGCTTGTTCTGCCTTTCAAACTCTTCCTTGGCTTCCAGGGCTTCCTCCAAGGCCCGAGCCAGAGACAGTGCTTTGGTTTCCTTCTCCCTCGCTTCTGCCTCAGCACGATCCCTTTCCTCTGCATATCTGGCAGAAATGTTCTTTTCTTCTGCCAGCATCTGAACAGAAGAAACAATTAATGCATCTCTTAAGCTCTGTAATCAGGTCCTTCCTGCCTCAGGTGTTTCACTCAATGAGTGGTTAATGCTCTAAGTTTAACTGGCCTCCAGAAGCTGTCTAGTCTCTCAGTCTTGATCTAAGTGCCAGTAAGAAAACAGCTACAGCTACTCTAGGATGAAAGGAGGAGAGCAAGCTACTAATCAAGACTAAATAAGTTTCATATTATTTCCATCTTTCAGTCTTCAGATCCTTTCTTAGTCTATCTTAAGGGATTATAATAATACTCGTAAGGTTTTGTTCCAATATAATTTCCTTTTTGTACAGGAAGAGCTTATTACTTGATCTAACAAGTCTCAAAGATGGTGTTTAGCTCACTGAAACTGGAAGTGACAAGTTACTCTTAACAAAGGCCAACTGCTCACCAAAGATTTATCAATAACCACAGCAGTCAGACCCTTCTTTATACAAGGCTCAGTGACAATAAGAACAAGATGCCATTTAAAAGTCATGGAAAGCAGCAAGATGGCAGGGAACTGCAGTACCTGATCAAACTTCTTCTGCTTTTTCTCCAGGTTAGAGACAATCTGGCGTTGATGATCCAGATCCACCATCAGGTCATCCAGCTCTTGCTGCAAGCGGTTCTTTGTCTTCTCCAGTTTGTCATAAGCCAGTGCCTTCTCCTCCAGGCGCTGGCTTAAGGACTCCATGTCCTTCAACAACTTCTTCTTGGTTTCCTCCAAGCCTTCAATGGTTCCCAAGTCATCGTCTACCTTTTTCTTGGCATCAGCCAACTGAAATTTAATACAAGAAAGGAATGTCCCTCAGTGCATCACAAGAGGGAGAGAAAGGCATGGGGTCCAAAGTGCAAAACCAGGACAGATGTCATTGGAAGCTGAAGGAACACAAAAACTGGGAGCAGGGCAAAGTCCTGCCCACTGCAGGTCATTGTACTCATTATTGCAATGGGGAAAGACCACAGGATATTTTATTCCCAGATGTGGTCTAGCACGTGTGTGAGTTACATGACGTGTTTCCTGAGGGTGTGGGACCCCAATTCATCTCACCTGGGGTGTGCAGGCCTGACACAAGTCCTGCCACTCACAGCAGCTCACCTGTGACTGCAAGGCCAGCATCTGTTTCTCCAAGTTCTTTCTGGCCTCCTCTTCCTCTTCCTGCTGCTCTTGCAGGTTGTTCTTCTCCTCTTCCAGCTGCCTTATCCTGCTGCTGAGGTTGAGTTTCTGGCGGGTTTCCTCCTGAAGCAGCTCCTGTAACACAGGCACAGTCAGAGTTCAGCCTGTTCACAGTGTGATAACTGTCAGGAGCTGGCACTTGAAACCTCTGGGATTGTAGATGGAGAGTTTCAGGTTTGATTATTTTTTCTCACAGATTTTGGTACAAGGACAAGCTTACGACGACATCTGTAATTTGGGTTTCCAAAAAGACACTGATCATCCATTTGGGGCACACTGAAACCTTTATAAAGCATATTTCTGACCAGGGAATCCATGCCAGGGGCTGTGCTATAAATTAATTTTTCTGTCTTTAAAGGGACGAGCACAGAAAGCACCTTCAAAATATATTTTTCTTCTTTCAGACAAGCACATAGAGCACCTGTTTTAAAACACCTGGGAAGAATATATAGCAGCAAATCCTGCAATGGCACCATGCTTCCAAGTTTTTCTGCATTGTTTAAATATAAAGGTCAGTTTAAAGGCAGCTGTAACGTGGCAGTGGAAACTTCTGCCACAGCAAAAACTAATGGAAGGTGTAACCACCATCCCATCCCCTGTCCCCCATCCTGCTCCTTGTAGACCTCTCCAATTGTGATTAACAGTATTCAGGAGTTTTGTAGTTAAGTGGCCACTTTTATACAGGGAGAACAGAGTATACAGAAGTGATAAATACCTGCAGAAAGCTGAATTTTTAAAATTCAGAACCCAAACCTGATAGTTTGAACTTAAACAGTAAGACCTTCTACCCTGTATAAGACCCAGGGTATTGCTCCTCAAGTCTTCCATATACCCCAAGAATATTATTGACTTTAACATTCTACTTGGAAAGGGGTATTTTATTTGTTTCTTGTCTCCCACACAGACTTAGATATAAAAGAGAAACTGAAAGGCTACCAGCTATCAGGGAGTGAAGCCCAGGTAATGAAAAATCGGTTCCACATGTAGCTGAGCCATCATTATACATCACATTTCACTTGGCTTAACAGGAAATGCAGCTTCTACCCATGGGACTTTCCAAACCATGAATGAAAATGTATTTTCTGTTAGCAGGCAGCATTTCCCTGAGGAACAAAGCTCCAGTGCCAAGTTGAAGCTTTGCTGAACACACACCTGGGTATCCTGAAGCTGAGACTCCAAACTGGCAGCATCCTTGGCAAACTTAATGCCTTTCTTCTCTGCTTCCTCCAGGAGACTGGAGACATTATCCAGCTCATTCTGCAAAGCAAGCAGTGTAAAGGTAACAGTGAGCACTGACTCAAAGCCCACTGGGAGCTGGAAATGCAGAACACAAAACCTCAACAAATTCCAGGCATGGCAAGACAACAAGAGATCCCAAAACAGAGGGATAACCAGCTAAAAATACTGAAGTCTGGCTAGAAACTTCAAGTTGAATGTCAGTCTTGAACTGAAGTGGTACAACAAAACAAGACTTATCTTATTAGGTTCAGCTACTTAGCACAGCACATTCTGATACCTGCATTCATACTTCAATGCTATTTTTAATTCTAGGACCATATATTTTATGAAATCATTAATCCAGGGATTACCAGGGTGGCAGCTGGCTTTAAAACATCACTGCAAGAGAAAAGGTTACTGCCAGGTGCCAAGTCTTAGTATTTTAGGCTATGCTACTTTTATATACAGTGAGAGACAGCTTGAAACCTTCCTCCAAAGAGAACTGGGCCATTCTCCTTTTGAAGTACTTAAGCTGGATTTACCTAAAGTACACATTGCTGTGGTTTAAATGTCAGCCATGGCTCAATTTTGCCTGTTTTCTCCATTTCCCAGGAAACTGGGCCTGTACTTGCAACCTCTACCTGCCAAGCTCCCAACTCTGAAGCACAAAAGCAAACCTGTGGCCACCATCAATCAGTACATTTTTGGTTATACCTGTGGAAAAGCTCAGCTCAATCTACTCAATTCCACAAGCAAAAAACTCGTAGGCAAGCTGTCAGCAGCTGGGCTTCCCACAGGACTTGCTCTCTGGGATGGAAGCCATTTAAAAGCCACTTCAACTCTCACATAGCCCAGAAAGTTCAGGATTACCATCAGGGTTGCCCAGCTCTCTCCACCTGAGGCACATCACCACTTTGAGGCACCTCAAGTCCGTGACTGAGGTGACCTCCCATGTCCCCTACACCCATTTCTGCACTTGGTTACAGCTTTTACCTTCTTGCCTGTTTTGCAGCAGTTTAGGACTTCCTTACCTGCAGCTTGTTTGCTTTCTCTGCCAGCTCCACCCTGAGCCTTTCCCCTTCTGTGACCTTTGCAGTCAGCTCTTGGACCTGAGCATCAAGTTTCTTCCTCTTGTGTTCCGACTCTGCCTTGACCTGCTGCAGCACCTTCACTTCACAGGCCAGCTCCTTGTTGTCGGACTCGAGGCCTTGCTTGTTTTTTTCGAGGTTTGCTTTGAACTAGGAAAGACAAAAGAGATTCAATCCTTTGTTACAGGTGACTATTTCCTGCTAAAAATCGTTCTGCAACTCAGGTCTACGAGTTCAAAGACAAATTAAGTGCTCAGCAAGTTGTAAGCAGAGGGAGTGTTTAAAATGCTGCCATGAAACATTCTCTCTGTGTCAGCCAAAGATGAATTAATGCAAGTTATTCTGCTCTCACCCATCACAGGTACCAGCGAGGACCAGGAGATATGAGATGGGATTTGAGTGCTGTAAAATGACTGTTTTAGCAGCACTGTAAGTGGGAAGGAATGTGCCCATTACCAGCTCAGCATGGCTCATCTCACAGAAATAAAAGGGAAGATACGAACCAAAGCTGCCCTGATTTGAGTAGGCAGAGCAGCCTGGAAGTGCAGAACAAAGAACTTCTCAGCACTGCACTGACATTTGTCAAAAACCTTTTCTAAAAAGTAATAATTGGCACACGGGATGTTTAAGTGTGATTCTTACTATATCCCCAGAACTGACATCATCTTGTCACAGGACCCTTTGTTCAGATTGCAGGGTATTTCTTCATTTTTTTATGCTCTCATTGACAATATTTAATGAATAAGGAGCAGAAGGCATGCATGAGATCTTCAGGTGAATAAAGCTGGTGAAAATCAGAGTTTAACTGCTACATTTCTCAGTTTAAAATACTAATGAAGCTTGTGAAGTATTCCCAACATAAAAAATATTCCAGGATATGAACTGTCCACATACATTTGTGACTGACCCAAACTATAATTTCACAAACTAGACACTTCTTTTTTTGGCAGAGTTGGAATAACTGTACTTCTGAACAAGACACTCAAGCTCCATGAGTAGGAGCTGTGTGATCCACGTGTGCCAAGACTGACAGTTGCAATATTGTCAAACCAGCATGATAAATCTCATCCAGGTGCAATTGTGATGCATGTTTAGAAGACAACTCAGCTCTGCAGGTATCATGGAAGGGACTACACCACCTTTGGTACTTATTAAATGTCCTGAAGCAGAAAATTCCTTTTCTTCTCACCCTTTTGGCCTGTTCCAGTTGCTCAGAGAGCTCTTCCAGGGCAGTGGCATGCCTCTGCCTGATCTCCTGGATCTGTGCTTCGTGGTTTTTGGTTTCCTCTTCGATTGCTTTCTTCAGTTCAGCCACCTCCTGCTCACGTTTTGTCCTAGAGGAAGCACCAAGGGTTAGCAAAAAATCAGCATTTCAGTCTTTTCCTAAAGATGAATTTCAGTGGTGCCTTCTTACACAGACACATGCTCCTACCTCAGCTCCTGCTGTGCTGCAGTGGTATCCAAAGTATCTTCCAGTTCAGTTTTTAAAGCCTCCAACTCTTCACTTAAATCTCTTTTCTGCTTTTCTGCCTTGTTGCGTGAGGCCTTCTCAGACTCCAGGTCCTCCTGCAGTTCTGCAATTTGGGCCTGCAACTCTCTTATCACTTTCAGTGCATTGTTCTTCTGAACTGCTTCTTCATCACCTCTGGTAAATAGTGGCACAACAATTAATGGTATTTCATCTACTCTCAGAACAATCTATTTAAATTATCTACATAAATGAGAATTAAATTTTCCTTTAGAATAAAACAGACCTTCTAAAAAATCCCAGAATGATTTAGGTTAAGGGACCTTAAAGATCATCAAACTCCAATGCACTCCCTCCATGGGCAGGGACACCTTCCACTAGCCCAGGCTGCTCCAAGCCCTGTCCAACCTGGCCTTGGACACTTCCAGGGACAGATAACAGATATTATGGATAAAATCCCACTGTTACACTCAACCATAATGCTGCAGGTTACAGATGCATTCTCAGAATGATCAAGCTTTAGTTTACATTCAAATATTCCAATTTTCTCTTCCCACAAAACTGCCTACTTAAAAAAAAAAAAAAAAAAAGGATGTTTAGCTCATATCATAACATGTGACTGCAGGACTACCCCAGAAATCCAGACAAAGCCTGTCCTGCTAATCTCTGACAGAACTCTATTAAGGAAGACCCACTAAACTATCTGCTTTTCCCCTCCTGAGGCTGAATTCTGTGAGACTAAAAAGCTTCCAGAGCCCAAAAACTACTTTACCCTGGTGAAACCTCTGGGGTTTTTGTGCAGCTCTGCAGAGCAAGGATGCTGAGAGAGCACTGAATTCCTTTATTTTGCCATGTCTACACACAGCACAGGTGCCTAGAGATGCTCCAGCACAAATGAGAACTGGTCTATGTCCCAACCCTCCCAGCTCCAATGTGCAGCCAAGCAAATTTTGGTTTAAAGCAGATTTTTCCCCCTGTTGTGCAGCCCCTGCCCTGACCTGGCCAGAGCAGCCTGCAGCTCCTCCTCTTTCTTGGCCAGCTGGATCTTCAGCTCCTCAATCTGGGCTTGCAGCTCAGCTATTTGGTCCTGCAGGTCTGTTGTTTCACCATCCAGTTTTCTTTTAGCTTTTTCTAATTCCTGGCGGGTCTTCTCCTCCTTTTTTAAGCGCTCTGAGGAAGCAAAGAATGAGATTGATAAATAATTTTTTCTCTTGTCACCCTCAGAAGCTTTGGGGGCAGGGCCATGGGGTGGCAGGGAGGGTGGGAAGTTTAATTTATGCTGTCTCAATTCTTTCTCCAGGCTGAGAAAAATGAAACAGCAAAGGAGGACTGTGTGATTTTAGTCAGAAAGTCAAGGAAAAGTCTGTGAATGGAGAAAAAAAAAGTCTGAGATAAGAGAATAAGGGAACAGAAACATAACCTCATCTTGGTAGGAAAGGAGTGGGATCTAAGAGAGCAGCTGTCAGGCCAGATAATCACAGACATCAACAGTCAAAAATGAAGATAAACTATGGGCTGGAAAAAAATGATGGCTTGCATGGCTTTGGAAGGGCTAGGCCAGACTCCAAAAGGTCTTCTGGAAAATAGTACAGCTTAAAGAAAACGTGGATAAACCATTTTTCCAAATGTCTGTGCCACTAACTCACATCCCAGGAATATTCAGCAAGACTCTGCATCCCTGGGAGCTTCCTCCCAGTAACCTCCTTGTGTAGCCAAGACACTCCTGCCCCGAGGAATTCCTTGTGAAAACCCAAGTGCCACAGCCACCAAACACATTTACCTGACCTGCCTGGTGTCTGATTAAGACAATTCCTGGCTGAATTGTGCAGAGTTACCTAATGAGCAGGGATGGAACAGATTTAAGTCCCAGGAAGGTTTTGCTTAGCAGAGCATTAAAATAATTCTAAATGCATTGGCATAAACTGGAGTTATTACACTTGTTTGACACTTTGTGGATCCCCAGTGCAGGTATTTCTCTCACATCCTTCCTAAGCCTGCTACTGGATCAGGATCATGGTCAAGAATCACCTCCTACAGCCACCCAGGGCTACTTGGGATTTTCCAGACACCCTAAAGTAACACTGCTCTTCTCCAAACAGTTTCTCATTCCAAAACAAGAGCACTTTTCCCTCTGTTTTTACATTTTGTTCCTGGTCAGTGACAGTTAGAGCAGTGTCACAAGACCCAATTTTGTAACTGAGAAAGTTCCTAGCAAACCGAATTAATTTTTTTCCCCAAATATCAGTGTCTAGCAGTGCCAAGACTCCAGCAGAGAGACCTTAATGGCTTCTTGAACCATCTCCAAGTGTAAATATCATTTTACTGTGCTTTACTAGCCAAGAAATTGCATGCTTTAAGCTTTAATTTCCATTTCTAAGGTCATCAGTCTTGGAACAGCACAATAACCAAACACATCTGTCAGGTCTCTAGTCCTGATTTAAGCACACAGCTACTCAAGCATTATTTTCCAGTGAGTAAAGCTTACTTAGACCCATCTTAAGGTCTCTGAATACAACTGTTAAAGACAAGGTACATCAATCACTTACTACCCCTATTAGTTCAATACTTTCCTATACTGATAAGGCTTTGCTATTCTTCCATAAGTACATCAGCTTTAAAATATGTAGCAGGACAGGCCATAACACACAAAGTGCAAAAACTATTTCCAAATTAGGGCACAGAGAGCAACTTTGCTTTATATTTTGCAACTTGGACTTGGCAGCTCGTTAATGTTGCAAAATATCTATTTACAACAATAAGCAATTTAAAAAAGAAACAATATAAAATGAGGAAAGGTTACATATGGGGCAGGTTTACTCTGTGACAACACAGGCAAAACAGTAAGAAATAAATGGATAAAGAAATGGAACTCTTCACAGAATAGTTTGAATTGGAAGGGACCTTAAAGCTCATCTTGTTCCAAACTCCTACCATAGGCAGGGACGCCTTCCATTAGACCAGGTTGCTCAATAAAAACAAAGCATGATAAAATAAATAATATATAGAAATATAGTGCAGATAAAGCATTAAGAAAAGCAAAACAATGGTGAATTGCTTATTAAAAAAAAATAAAATATGGGAAGTCTAATGAATCCTGCTGCCCTTCTTACAGAAATACATGGCTCTGATGTTGGTGTAGAAAAGTGAAGCAACTTCCTAAGATGTTTTACCTTGGCATTGATGGATGCCAACAGGAATTTCTAAATTTGTCTATAAATGAAATGGATTCTCAAAAACAAAAACCTGACGAGTTCAACAGGAGAAAGACTGAGCAGCCAGATGCAAACATGGCTTGCAAGAGACACAAATTTCCTTCAAGATTTAGCTCCAAACAACAGCTCTGAAGTATCTCCAGGTAAGGCTTCGCTTCCCAGAGCGGAGCAGACACTGCAGACACTGTCCCAAGGGATCCACCCCCTCCTGCACAATGGCCAGGCTGCTAATAGGCAAGGCCAGTCAGGACCAACCTTCCAAATCAGTGATCATCATCTCCTGCTTGTTCTTGAGTTTGGCCAAGTTTTTGGCCTTTTCTTCTTCTTCAGCCAGCTGAGAAGAACATTCAGCAATTCGATCCTCCATCAGCTTCTTTTCCTGGTTGGGAGGAAGGGGAAGGACAACTTGTACAACACCACCTGAAGAGGCCCTGGGCAATGCAAAGAACTGAAGGTACAAAACCCCCAGAGAGGTCTCTTACAGCACATACAGATTTCATTTCAAGGGATTATCAATATGAAGGACTGAGTGGAATTGTTTAGAAAAACGAACGTTTGTTTTCCACGAGAGGTTTGGAATTTAACACCCGGGAGGCCTGGGTTTAGGACAGCATTTGGAAACCTGTTTGCAAAGACAAACGGCAGCTATGATAGTTTCCACTCTTGGATTTGGAAGAATCATGAAACTGGAAAGAGTGCACGACAAACAATTCCCTTGGGAATGTCAGTTCAAATGAATCTCCAGTGCCCACAAGTCTTCAGGTGCATATTTTACAGACAGTGTAACAGCAGGCTCCAACTGAGAGCTGCCACTTGGCACCACTATTCCCTGTGTGCAGTATCTCCACCATGCACACCACTGGTCTCACCTTCAAAAATTTGGAATTTTGGTCCTCCAGCAGTAGGATCTCTTCCTCCATCTTCTTGATCTTCGCCTCAGCTGTCACTTTTTCAAGCTGCAACTTCTGTCGAGCTCCCTCCTCCTCATCGAGCTGCTCCTCCAGGTCCTAGAAGAAAAGGCAACTGCATCTGTGCCTCTTCCAGGCTATCCATGTGGTAACTTTTTTTTTTTTTTTTAGACTTAGTGACAAAAATGAATTATTTTAAAAAGCCACCTGCCCTACCACACACTAACCCCACATTTGCTTTGTTAGATTCATTTACGGCATCAATGATCTGGGAATGAAATTAAGGGCCATGTGATACACATGGAATTTCTGCTGCTCTGTATTTCAGCTTTGGCTGAAGTGTGCTGTCTAGGAAACACACACTCATTTCAACAGTCTTCCACCTTTTTAATTCCAATTATAAAATAAAAAACATGTAAGTCATGACAATTATTTTGAGAGACAGGTTAAGTTCTCAGGTACTCCCTTTTTCAGGGACCCTGTCATTCAAAAGGAAGCATCTAAATAATATGATTTTCACAAAAAAACCCATCCAAGTGTTTGGAGGAGAGGACATTGTCTGCAGTTTTGTAAAAGTCAAATGAGGAATATTCTTCATGATATTCATTAGATTTCAGTCAAAAAGGAACATCTCTCTCACAAGTGACATCATCTGGTCAGTCAGGTCATTCCTGGTTCCTTCCCTCTCAGAAGCATTTGCTATCTTTAAAGATCTTTAAAGAATTTAATTCTTAAAAAAAGAATTCCTCTTTAAAGAATTTCTCCTTTATAAATACTAACAGGGCATCCTGACTTTCTTTCTCTCCTCACCCTCATATATCTAGAGACACATGAAGCTCATCAAACTGAACACAGGGAGAGTATTTAAAAATTCACTTATTCCACTAAGGAGCAAATTCCTCCATGCTGTGAAGGTGCTGAGGGAGCCTCCCCATCCTTAACTGCCCTTTTCCATTTCCAGCTCCTGAGAATCATACCTGAATATGGCCCTGCATTTTCTTTTTCTCATTCTGCAGTATTTGGTTTCTTTCCTCTTCTTCCTCAACCCTGGACTCCAAATCATGGAGAATTTCTTCCAACTCTTGTTTTTTGGCAGCCAAGCGAGCCCTCATCTCCTCAGCTTCTGCAAAGAGCTCTGTCTCAGCCTGGAGCTGCTCTGCAAGAATGTTCTTCTCTTCTAGAAGCTGCAAACATACACAAACGAAGTAAAACTTTAAAAATGACACTGCAAAGTCTCTTGTGAGAGATTATACATATGACAACTACAAAGTTACTTAAAGGCCAAGTTCTGCTCCAATTTTTGATTCCCTGGTCAACATCCCAAGCCAAAGACTTTGAGATGGGATTTTAGCTGCAGTTCAGAAGACACCAGTTGTGGCAGTGGGGCTACAGCAATATCCCCCAGTTTAAGGAACAAATCCGTCTGCACCTCCTCCACCTTCCCTGTTCTACCAGCAGCAAAAAGATGAGGGAAGTGCCCATTTCCTGGACTGTTCCTTGCACTCATCCCTGCAGTGGCAGAGCAGTGCCATGGAACACAGGACTTCTTGCCAGTCCCAATCCCGACCCCTGAGGATACAACTTGTCACTGGCCTCCACTTGGACATCAACCTGTTGACTGCAACTCTTTGAGTGCCACCATCCAGCCCATTCCTTATCCAGTGAGTGTCCAGTTTGGAGACAAGGATGTCGTGCTGGACATGCCAAGTGCTTTGCACAGGCCCAGGCAGGTGACATCAGGTGCTCTTCCCTTCTCCACCAACACTGTAACCCCATCACACAAGACCACCAGCTTTGTCCAGTTGCCATAACTGTTCCCCCACTCCTTACCCAGCCCATGCACAGACTGACTCTGCCACTGAAGTTCTCCTGCAAGCTAGGAAACATGATGTTTAACCTGTACCCCTGCAGGAACAGCTCATGCTGTATCTTCCAATTCCATATTCCTGGTGACTGTGAAAGGACTCAGCTCTCCTGATTCTCAGTGCTTTTGCTCCCCAGTGTCTCCCAACACGGTTTTGTGGGATAACTCATGTCCCAGATATCAAATGCTGATCTTAGACACCAACCTGTTGATGTTTCCTCTCCATTTCTTCAAGTTCTGCCTCCACTTTTGTCTGTTTTTCTTTCACCTTCATGAGCTCCTCATCCTTGGCTTGAAGTTCTTCTTCTTGACGAGTGACCTGAAGAAGAGGCTTCACCTGCAAAGATTTGAAAAGAGCAAGTGAGAAGCTGCACTCACCTATTTATAGGTGAATATAACAGAAGAGAACATCAGGAACCTTCGTGAAGACTCTCCACCATTGCCAGTGCCTGAGCTTTAGATATGCAGCACAATTCCTCTGCAGGATTTTCAGTGCACTCAGCTGCTGCTGTTTCTTTGCAAAGGCCCTGAAAGACAGACAGAGCAAAAGGTTTGTGTAAAATGCAGCTGATCACATGTCCATGCTTTTAATTTTTAGGTTACCCAACTCTAGAAAACTGCAGACCATGAACAGGCTTATAAATAAAGTTTCAAAGACTACACTGATTTGAGTTCTCGCTCCTATGAAGAGTCAGAGCAAGAGCTGGAATCACCATTTCAGAAAAACAATTACAAATGCTATTTATTCTTACTTTTAACAGTTTTTTTTCTTAAAAAAGACTAAATCAGGATGGATTAAACACTTTGATTTCAAAAAAAGTCGCTTTCCAGAGTATTTCCTGGACTTTCAGAGACTTTCTTTGCAGCCACTGTAAAGAGCTGCATGGGTCACATGAGTGAGGAAAGGAGATATCAAGGAATGAAGGTGCAAATTCTTATTAGGTAAAAACTGACTAACATCCTGGATACAGCTACAGCTTATCAAGCAAGACACTAAGAAAATCTCTCTTGAAATGGAAGTTTTGAAGCACAGCTCCCTATCAAAGAGGCTCAGGAGACCCAAAAGAAGATCCAACCACAGGAGCACACGTACTTCCTGGCCAGGTACCCTCTGCACACTGCCTGGAAGAAGATGATGATGTCTGTGATCTTCAGATCCCTCTCTTCTTCCAAGTGTGCCAAGACACCAGCTCGGAAGAAGATCTTGCTCTGGCCAATTCTGTATAAGTTGGGGTCCAGCTCCAAGGCTCTGATCTAAATGGACAGGTGAGCACATTGTTGTTACACCAAGAAAAGGGCAATTTTTGTTACAACTTTTCAGTGTTTTGCCAACATTTAAGTATAAACACTTACCATACGCTCACAGGCTTGTTTACCATCCATGAAACCTTTTGGAATTGCATTGGGAGTGAGGATCTCATACCTTTAAGGCAAGTGAAAAAGCACTTTTACATTCAACGAGAAGCTGTATTATTTGAAATACAAATGTATAGCATAAGGCTATAGTGACAAGTGCATGGTTAAGGAATTTCTCCAGGAAGTTTTTCCAGCAGGTTGTTTACCCTTCCCCTACTGTCTTTAAAACAAACTTGGAGTATTTAACTGCTTCAAGTTCGACCTCCCACGTGGGTTTTGATTTTCTTTGAGTAGGGTTGGGGGAGGAGGGAGGGGTGTGGGGTTTCTTCAATTATTTAACAAGGAACTTTAGCTCCTAAGAACTCAAAGACTGTTTCTGCTGTTACCTCTGTCTGAATTCCTGGAACACTATCCTGTTTGGAAATCCTTGTCGACAGATCCTTATTCCTTCCAAAACACCGTTGCACCGGAGCTGATCTAGAACCAGATGTGGATCCAGTTTTCCAGCCTGAACAAAACAAAACAAGCATGAGTTTTAGTCTTTCAATTGGTATTAGTGAAAAACTAACTCCTAACTTTTCATACTGCTCAGAGTCGCAGAGTCAGGCCAGGTGGAAGCTGGACAAGCTATTTGACACAGTTGGGGTAACAAAAGCCCGACACCTGACATCCAAATTGTTCCTATTTTTGTACATCAAGATAAATGGATAGCTCCAGAGCACCACCCTAGAGGAAAGCAGACAGTAGCACAACATCACTCAAGAATACTTGGACATCCAGTCTAATTTAACCATTAACACTCTGATGGGAATGAACTGGGTTGCAACTCAGTGTTCACAAGTTCCATGTGTTATGAAAACTGCTGTTTGTCAATAATGAACATTTAGTACACAAGCTTCTGAAAACAGAACTTCCTACAAGGCACAAGTATTTTACAGGTTATTTACTGAGAGATGTTATGCACCTAATAGGAACAAGGATAGCAAGTGGTATTTGCCACCTGACTTGTATCCAAGTGAACGTTATCCTTTATTCTGCTCTGGACCTGGTTGGAGATTAGACAAAAGTTCTTCCCCCAGAGGCTGGTTGGGCACTGCCCAGGCTCCCCAGGGCAGTGGGCACAGCCCCAAGGCTGCCAGAGCTCCAGGAGGGTTTGGCTGATCCTCTGGGGCACAGGGGGTGACTCTTGGGGATGGGCCTGTGCAGGGCTGAGGGTTGGACTCCATGATCCTTGGGGGTCCCTTCCAGCTCGGCATATTCTGGGACTCTGTGATATGTTTTTTGTGGAGATTTAGCAGAAAATATCTTTAAAGTCTCCTTAAGCATCACACATTTACATTTAGAGGATGTCCATGTGGGGATCTGTCTTGCCAAGCTGTGCATTGACCCTGTGCCTCCACCCAACTAGTTTGTCTTCAACCACTGGCAAGCTGTACATAGTAAATAGAGCCACCCAAGTGCCTCCTGGGAGACACTGGATTATCACACAGAATCCCAGAATAAACTAGCTTAGAAAAGACCTCTGAGATCATCAAGTCCAACCTTTGACTTACTTTATAATTTTATTATTATATATTAATTATTGGATTGGCCCAACTCAAGGCCTTGTATATATTTTTAAATTGACCCCTTTGATGAGCTTGTAGCACGAGCCTGGGCTCTTACACCTCCCAAACAAACTCAGTACTTTGTTTTTCAAGCTCCTCTCCACAAAGACAACGGTCTAAATCAGGGGATGTGCAGGGAACTCATCATGGCTGGGCTTCACCAACGAAGATTTGGGAAGGGCTCTACCCACATTTGTTACAAGCACTCTGGTGGCTATAAAGGCCAATACGAGCAGGGAACACCAAGGGGATATTTATCAGTGTGAGATCTGTGGGTTCTGACTGCAAGAGGAAGGCCCAGACTCCTCCTTCCAGCCTTCCCAGAGTCATAGCCAGAGGGAGGCAGGTGAAGAGCAGGGCTCAGGGGAGGGGTGAGCAGCCCATACCCTCTTCTCGTGGTTGGGGATGATGCAGCGCACGAAGTTGGGGTTGGTGTTGCGCAGCGTGGCCATGAGCTTGGTGAGGGACTCCTTGTAGAGCTGCCCCACGGTGCGGAACATGCCCTTCTTGGTCTTGTACGCGGAGCCAAAGGCCGTCTCCGTGATCCCGGTGACCTGGTCCAGCCCCACGATGCGATCCACTGGGAAGGACGAGAGGACAGAGGTCAGTGGGCTCTGATCCGTGCCGGGAGCGGAGGGAGGCAGGAGGAGGAGCAACAGTGCAGCAGCAGAAGCTTTGCGGGACAATGACAGAGGTGCCGTCGGAAGGCAAGGCAGGGACCAGGGACGGGGACACTGTGCACAAGCTTTGGGACCAAAAGCCACAAACTTATCCAGCAGAAGAGTGTAGCTTTAGTTAGGTACAGACTGAAATATCCAGCTCTTTACTTGCAGTTCTACATGACCAGGAAAGCTATTTTCTTTGTTTTAAATCGGCTTTATAGAGATAAAAAAAAAAAAAAGCTGCCTGGAAACTGGCAATTATTGGAATTCTTACAATGCAAAATATTTCTGGGTTGAACATTTGGAATGACACATCTGTGTGTATTTGCTTCGAGTGAAGAGTCACTTATGACAATTATATAGATTAAATCTGAGTTTCATTGAGTATTCAAATGTGTTTTCATAAAAATTTACAGAAGAATTGCAAATGGTGTTATTTCAGTGATGAGGGAAAAAAGTATCTGGCAGAATTCTGCTAGGCTGCTATTTTGAAGAATTCTTTCCATTTTATTACAACTACAAAGAAATCCCTAGACAAAAAACAAGTTTCAAACCAGGAACACTCCACACCAAAGCACTTCAAAGTTGCCATAAAGCATCACAATGGAGATTTTTCTTTGATTTTTTGAACATTTTGGGTAAGGATCCCTACAATTCATTCTTCAGAAGCACAGATTTGAAATCTGACTGCCAACATTAAAACCTTAAAAGGTGATTCCATGTGCATGTCAAGAATTATGTAAACAGTTCACTAAAAAATACAAGAGGTGGCTTAACACCTCTAATAATTATTGCTGGTGCTTCTTAATGCTGAACAAACACCCAAAATATGTGGGTTCCCAATGAAATCCAAACTGGCCAGCCAGAAACAAGCAACTATTTGTAGGCTACAGCTTCAATTTTGTGAAGTTATTTTATCATTTAAACCAAAGCAGAGGCAGTTATGCTTTGCTACCAGAATTAGTTTTGTATCTGACAAGTAAGTGAAACTATTGTATTTCCTCCTTGTACTCAACTGGTTTTCAAAAGTCCATTAAAATAAAAAAGAAAATTTAAAGCAGAAAAACACAGGGCAACAAGTTTGAGTAATCAGTTGTAGGTCTTGCCTGGAGTACAGAGCAGAGCCCAGCTCCTCCACATGGTTTTGAACACAAGAATCTGCAGTTTATTAAAGTTAGAAAAATAAGTAGGTGGCAAGGTGTTCATAAATCATATCACAAATTTTTACTCTGAAGCAGAATTCTGCTCTAAATCAGACATGGGACAGAAATTAATGGGAATCAGTCCCATAGAGGAAGAACACAACAGCTTGTGAATATTAGGAACCTGCCCCCACCAGCCCCACTAAGGACTGGAAACCCCCAGCTCTGGTTGGGAGGTACTTTTTAGATTTAGTAAAGAGATCTGATACTTGTGCATTTTTGTTTTGCTCCCCTCTGTGCTCCAGCTCGAAGAGGGTGATTTCTATTTCCACCAGGATTATTAAATCTAAGCTTTCCCTACAGTTTAAAAGCAGTCACTGAGCTGCAGGACTGGACCATCATCCCCCGGCTGAAGGCCCCGGAACTGAGCCCTCCCGGAATTACTTTAGGAACACCATGAGCCTCCTCAGGGATGGGATGTACCAGGAGCAGTGGAAAATAAACCCAAGTAAAGGCTGAAAGTCTGAAGGCACCACCTTCAATATTTCTAAACCTGGGGAGAGGAATACAAGGAGGATGAGGAGGTTGAATAAAATATTGAAAGTGTATTCAAAGACATTCCAAGCAGGTGGGTTTGTTGATTTCTCAATACCTCACAAAACACGTGCTGTTTATACAACGGGGAATATTAAAATTAAGAGGTTTTTAAACAAAAGAACAATTCCAACAAGTCTGGAAGAAGTTTTATTTCACTTACTACCCCCACTACAACTGCAGCACTCATTCTGATACTTCAACACATTCTTCAGCTCTCCTCCCAAAAGCACACAGCCACGTTCTAGAACATTGCAGAGTTTTGTCAATGTTGGACTGCAGAAAGAAGCTTGATAAGTGTTACAAAGCTTATGCATTCTCCCAAATGCTTGGAGCCACCAGAATTGTCACTTAAGAAGCAATTCTACATCTCCTCATGGAACTAGGAAGCAACAAACCTTGTCATCTGCAATGCACAACTGGAGATGCTATGTGTGTTTGCAGCAGCAGCCGGACAGGAGCACTCAGGGACTGCTGGCCTGTGGGGGTTTGACCTAAATCCAGCATGAAATGAGAAGTTCATGCAAGCCTACGAGCAAAAATGGATTTTCCTGTAGATACAACAGCCCTGCCTTTAGTAGGCCTACTGTTTTATATCCATTCACCTGGTGGCTCATGAAGACCAGTAATATTGTCATAGAAACAGGCTCTCTGAATATTCTGAATCTCTAAGGCAGAGAAACAGCAGAAACAGAAAGACAGAAGAGCAGATACACAAGACACTTCAGTTAGTAAAAACAACAGGTTCATCAATTGCAAATAGACTTAACTGCTACAAAAGCAATTAGGCCACAACATATTCCATGCACATTTCAATTATCTGTGGAAGCAGGTTTTGAATATTTGGACCAAAACACTTGTGTGGGTACTCAAAAAGAAAGGAGCAGATGCAGGTGCCCAACCAAAAAGTTCTTTATCTACTCATTAAAGCTGCTCTCTGTGACTGAGGAGAGTAAGAAGGAAACTCAGTATTAACCTACAGCACCATCTTTATCACAAGCTTCATTTCCTCCTCAAATAACAAACTACAGGATTTATACACTGTGACATGTAAATACACTCTAATTAACATACTGTGATGCTAAAACTAGAAAAGTCTCTGCTAAGTGTCTATTTGGCTATTTCTGCTTCTTGGAGTATTTTGGTAAAAGTATTGATAAACACTTTCAGGTGATATGCAGGTAAACTGGCTGAGCAGCAGTGCACAGTTAAAACAGGAATATACTGCATTTGATTTTAAAATGTAATAGCACTGCTATGGCTGTTAATGGAATTTATTTTAGGAGATGTGGATTTCCAGGGTATCCCCCACCACTGCACATGAAACAACTGTACTGGTGCTCACATAAGGCAATGTTTTATTAACAGGAAGAACCACTCCAGCTGTTCACATTTAGGACTCTACTGCAGCAAATCCCAACCAAGAGTTTGGACAAGATTCCACGTGAAATTCGACCCAGAGTAACAAGTGAATATCAGTTCAAATAATGAACATGAGAAGCAGCTACTCAGAAATGGTACATGTGCAAGGGACCAGAGGTGAGACCCAACTTCCTTGTCATACTTGTGGCACTAAATAAGAGAGAAAATGCTGCAGATATTTACAGTGGAGAGGGTGGAGGGTGAGGAGGCACAAGAAATTTAAACTCATCCAGCAAGGTTCAATCACTCCCAACACGTGCTCAGAGCATGATCTCTCACCATCCTTCCAGAGCTCAGCAACGAACTTGTCGGACGACTGGTGCAGGAGCGTGGCCACGTTGTCGTTCAGGGGGTCCATGTTCTTCATCAGCCACTCGTCTGCCTTGTAGTCCACCTGCAGGGTCAGAGGGACAACCAGCTGCAGGTTTGTACTGGCCAGCACCAAAACCAGCTTTCAGATCACTGCAGTGGTGTTTTTCTCCTGTTCTCAACGCTCGTAACCGTTGAGGTTGGAAAGGACGTCCAAGATCAGAGTCCAACCTTGCCTGTCCACACCAACCTTGGGTGTCCATAGTTGGCCTCTTCCAAACAGCTCAAAGTACCACAGAAGGCTGTTATTGTTTTGAAAGAGTAAATGGGTGTTTTCTTAAAAATCCAGCCATCTTTTTGCTTACTCATAGCCAGGTGTACATTTGCAGCCTGGTGTTGTAAGGTTGACTGTGAAGATATAAAACCAACTCTAGGAGAGATCCTAATTTTACTTATCTAAATCACTAGAGAATAAATTAATTTCCCTATAGTAGTTATATTTAAACACTTTGTTCTATAAGGAAAACAAAGCTCTTATCTCAAAAGAACCAAACCTGTGGTTTCCAATTAAACCACAGTTCAGCAGCTGAAAACTCAATGAGAGCAACATGGGTTTCCTTCCAACCCAAAAGAGAGCCCTAAAATGCCCTAATTCCACCAAAACCTCTGCACAGATTAGCATGGCTTTGCTTCAATCAAACCAAAAGTTTTCTATTTTTGGATAAAGGCTTTGGAAGGAAAGACACATTTAACTACTTCCAGCATCCAAAACCAAAACAGATCATTATCTCAGGACTTCTTGCAGGAAATTATTCCTGTTTTGAAGGAATACACGTTCTGACCAGAGACTGCAAAATGCCTTCTGTCAGAGGAAGCTCTGGAATGCCAGTATTCAAAAAATGCCCACTCAGTTTGGGAGAAATAAACCATTCTTTAGAACAATCATTTCCAGTAGCCAGACACCAAGCTGGTTTACTCTCCTTTGATTATTTAAAGGCAACCTATTAACTGCAGGAACAGTGACCACTGTACTATTTCTAAGTAACTGTTTTAAATATTGATACAACAAAATATATAATTTATTTCACTTTTTGCTACAACTACCTAGTTGGCAGCACTGACCTCAACAAAGGTAACAACAAGCCAGCAGTACTTAAAGTGAAAATTAAAGGAGAGGTCACAATCATTCACATAACCTGATTCTTTCACTATCAGGTAAAAAATTAGGATTAACTTTTATCCATTTATGAAAATAATTGCAAGTAGGGCTCTATAGAAAATCCTTGGTTATCATGAAGGATCTGCAAAGTACAGGAATTGCAGTTATTTCCTGGAGCTGCACCTGAGCTCTGTCCCTGCAGCAGGAGACTAAGGATTGAGCCAACAGTAAAAATCAAAAGGTCTCAGCTTAACTCAAAAAGAAAGTGTTCTGTGAAGACAAATGTGAAGATGGTGCTGACACAGCCCTGCTTCAAGCACCACCATCAACTTGACAACCCAGGTATGCAAGAGATTCCTTTCAACAAAGTCCTGGAAAAACTCCACCTGTAAAACCTGGTAAAAAAAAGTTAAAGGAAACCAAAATATTTGCTTTATCTAATATTAATTCGTATTTTTCAGTTCTGTCCATTTGGTAACACAAGTTCCACAAAAGCTCTCCTGAATATGTTCAAGAAAATTAAACAAGGCAAGAGTTATTTCTAAATTTGGTAGCTATACTGCATAATATATGCATATATATATATATATAAATAATGTCATATGCTGTACTGCATAGCACTTTGCCCAAATCAATATTTCTAACCAAGAATTTAACATTTAACCCTTACCTTCCCTGCATAGTGAATAATGCAGAAGTCTGCTTTGTCCTTTAGCTGTCTTGGCTTTTGGAACTTGGAATGAGTTCCTTGCTCTTGGACCAGTTTTTCCACAAATGTCTTGTCAGTAGCTTTAGGGAACCAGCATTCCTCATCCAGCAGTGCCAACACACCAGGAGGATTTGCCTGAAATGCAGTTGGGTTTAATCCGTGAATATTTTTATACACATATTTAAAAGTTTAATATTTACAACACACCACTGAATGCCACAATAAAATTAGTCTAAACTGATTAAATTTGATTTCAGACAAACAAGCTGTGGGGAAGCCCAGGTCAAGAAGGATGGTTCAAACAAATCCATTCCAATGCCTGTGGAGCCAGACACGACCTGATCCAGTGCTGACCAGAGCCTTGCTTTGAGCTGGGCCTGCAGTGGATGATCTCCAGAGTCACCTTCCCAACATTTCTGTCACAGGGACAGCAGCTCATCCACATTCCCAGGGTATTGTCCTGCTTTAACGGGAGACAAACTCAGCCAATGATCCCTCCCTGCCCCTGGATGCTCCTGAGCCTGCCCTGCCAAGCCGTGGGTGGGTGTCCAGCAGCATTCCCAGATCCAGCACAGCTTTGTACACTGTCTCCATGGAATTTAAGCACCCTCTCTCTGAAAGTTTATATTTTCTTAAAATGAAGCAGGGAACAACCAATGTCTGTATTTTACAGCTGTAGAATTGTTTGTCAGGATTACTTTCCTCAGAGTAGACAGACTGATGTACAAAGGGAAGCAATGGAAAAGGGTTGTAGGGATTTATACTTAAATTTTAAGGATCTATACTTAAAAACCTTCTAGGGAAAGCAAAGTCCACACATTTGAAGGGAGATGTTTCTACCACCTGGTATCACATTTACAGAACAACAAGGTACTGAGATTTGCTTTTCAAATAATGATGCATTTTAGGATGTTCACCTAAACATGTGCACACTGAAGGTACCCACACTTGCCCCCCTGAGGCTTTTGGAGGAGATTTTACCTTCCAAGGTGGCAGAACTTTCTGAAGTTCCACACACCTCTGATAACCCAGACAAGATTTCCCCTTTTCCTAAAGGAAAACAAGGGTGCAGCTCATGGGCTTTTCAGCTGTCCAGGATGCACAGCATCACTGGCAGCTCACCTGTATTCCAGAACACACAGAGAAAGGCAGGGAGGAGTCACTGCAATGCCCCAGGGGGAATTTAAAAGGTCCAAGGTTCAGAGGGGCAAAGAACAATAAACTGTCTGGGGTAAAAATCCTTGTTCTCCCCCTCTGCTCCTCCTGCTCTTTGAAGGGCTCTTCAGCCTCCACAAACTGAGCAGCCAGGGGAGCACCTTAAAAGCAAAGTGACTAAAACCACTTTTAAGACTTGTTTTCCATTTGCAAGGCAGATTTGTGGGGGGAGAAAAAGGAAGTGTCAGGAATTTTGCTATTGATTTCAAATTAAAAAAGTTTACCCCAAGTCTTGAAAAGGTTTCAACCTGAGCCCCAAAGCTCCTACACCACAATGGCACAATTTAGTGACAGTGACAGGATTAATGACTTCATGAGTACTAGGGAAAAAAGTATAAAAATAGCAGCTCCATATCTTGAGCTCAGTGTTCTACACTAACATCAGGGCAAAATCCCCTAAGGATTAATCCTTTTGCTAATAATACACAGTGTTTTAGACTTTGGACTTGAGCATTCTGGTTAATTCCCTTTTAATGACAGCTCCGGGAGAAACATCTAATTTGCAGGCAGTAAAAGACACACTCAGCATTCCAACCTCACTGTTCATGTGCAAACTTACAGGTCTTTCAATTAAGTCAATGCAAGGCTGCAGATCCAGTCCAAAATCAATGAAATTCCACTCGATCCCCTCTCGCTGGTATTCCTCTTGCTCCAGGATAAACATGGTGTGGTTAAATAACTGCTGAAGCTTCTCATTGGTGTAGTTAATGCAGAGTTGCTCAAAGGAGTTCAACTACAAGAATAACATCAGTATGCAAGAATGAGTCAGTGACAAGATATCACATATCTGGGAGTCAAAAATTTGACTTTATAAGGAAATTCTCCAAAACTCTGCAAAGTTCAAATATAACAGAAAGAAAATTGGAAAACAATTATACGAATCTCTCATGTTCCCTGCTACATATAATTAAACTAATGCATAGTAGGAACAACCACCACACATAAAAGAAGGATTTAGACTAAAGTATGGCCTTTTAGCACTGTCATTTTGGGCTGTCAAAGCATTTTTATGCTCCAAACAAACCCCTCCTGCAGCCTTGGAACACGCTGCATTCAGTGGCTCTGCAGTGGGTCCTGATCACACATTACCAGGGAAAAGAAAAACCTGACTAGCAGGATTTCCAAGTACCTCAAAGATCTCAAATCCAGCGATATCCAGGATGCCAATAAAAGATGCTCCCTGACGTTTGGTCCTGTCCAAGGCCTTGTTGATGCGGTGCACGAGCCAGCGGAAGAGGCGCTCATAGGTGGCCTTTGCCAGAGCTTCCACTGCAAAGTCTGCCTGAAAATCCAAACAGGAAAATTTATTTACCCTGGAAAAGCCATCAAAAGAACACAGGCATGGATGTCATCACAAATAACTAAGGAAAAGAAGAAGCTGGATGGAGTTCATACCAGTGAGGAATGAAAACAAGCAGGAGAAACAGTAAAGTAGTTTGATTAATGGTAAGAAAAATGTCTTTTTAAAGTGTTCCATAAAAACAAAAGGTCTCTGAGTATTTGATAATGTCACAACAGTGATACAAAGGATGAAACCAGGAGAAGGTCAAGGAAAGGGAAAGGTTTCTTCTATTCTACAACTGATTTTTACCATATAAGAACATTCCATAAAGATGGCAAAGCTTAAACAGAGTCAGTGGCAGCACACCCTTCATTCCAATTTTCTTTGTTAGGAGCTAATCAGGATGAGGTACAGTTTCCCTTCATCTTTAAAACACCAAAACTTACTTGTTCTTTGGTCTGGGCTTTCTGCACATAGTCCCTGCCCACTTTGATGCGGGGAGTCAGGATGGCCCGGGTGAACTCCATGACGTTCATTCCCAGCAGATGGCACAGTTTCTGTGCAACTGGAGAGCAAAGAGCACATGAAAAGGAGCACTGGAATCCTCCCCAGCAGCCAGAGATCCCAGGAAAGCTGCTGCTGACAGAGGCTGTCCTGGGCCAGAGTAAAACTGAACCCAGCCTGGGGAGCCGGACACGAGCCCTGTGACAGATCCCATCACACCCCAAGGCTGATGGACCCCTCCAGAGGGACACAGCTGGACTTCCTCAAGGGAGCATGGAAAACACTGGATTTCATGGCATTGCAGGTCATGTAACAGCCCACAGCTCAGGTACAAGCACCCATTTAGTTACTTTACAAGGGAACACCCATTTTCTTATCCAAGGGAAAAGTACAGCCTGAGGACATCACACACCAAAGCCATCATACTGAAGGGTGCTTAAAACATGTTTCAATTCAGGCAGGTGTCCAGTGTAATGTCAAAATATGTCACTTGTACTATTCAAAACACAGGTTTGTAATATTGTCCAGAGAGGGTGAGGGCTCCTCAACCCTGGCAGTGTCCAAGGCCAGGTTGGACAGGGCTTGGAGCAGCCTGGGCTGGTGGAAGGTGTCCCTGCCCATGGCAGGGGGTGGGACTGGATGGGCTTTAAGGTCCCTTCCAACCCAGCCCAGTGTGTGATTCTGAGTGTTTTATACAGAATAACAACACCAGCAGCAGAGCACTTTAACAGCAAGAACTCTCCTGATGTCGTGTTATTATTTAAATAGTGCATTACCCACGCCATCCCTACACATTCCTGTTGCATCAACCCCTTTTTCTAAACACACATCCCAAGAGCTGGGTGGTTATGATTCCACATTTCTAAAAATGAATGTGACGCCAAAGGTATTTTTAGGGCTGGGGAAGTGTTGCCCTTTAGCAGGAAGCTCTCCCCAGTACCCAGTAAGTGCTCAGCCCTTGTAACCTGACAGCTTGTTGTTCTACTGTCAAAATGAAAAAAACTATTTCTACAAATTAGCATTGGAAAATAAGAATTTTCCAGTAGGTGCTACAGAGTGTCCAGGGAAGGGAACGGAGCTGGGAAGGGGCTGGAGCAGCAGGAGCAGCTGAGGGAGCTGGGGGGGCTCAGCCTGGAGAAAAGGAGGCTCAGGGGGGACCTTCTGGCTCTGCAACCCCCTGACAGGAGGGGGGAGCCGGGGGGGGTCAGGCTCTGCTGCCAGGGAACAAGGGACAGGAGGAGAGGGAACGGCCTCAGGCTGTGCCAGGGCAGGCTCAGGTTGGACATCAGGAGGAATTTCTTCCTGCAAAGGGTGGTCAGGCCTTGGAGGGGCTGCCCAGGGAGGTTTGGAGTGCCCAGCCCTGGAGGTGTCCCAGGAAGGCCTGGCCGTGGCACTCAGTGCTCTGGGCTGGGGGACAAGGTGGGGATGGGGCACAGGGGGGATCCATGGGCTGGGAGGGCTTTTCCAACCTCGGGGATTCAGAGATTCTGTAATTTCATACCAGTATATAAGAGCTTCCTCTACATTATTTTTTTTTTCAGTATTAAAACCACTACTATTTGCTCTTAATATTGAGATTCTCTCACTGGCCACACATTCATTAGAAGGGTTCAAGAACTGACACACAATCAGTGAATTCAGGGGGTGTCACAAACTGAGCCCTTTCACTTTAGCTACATACAGAAGCACTTCTGTGCTTTGAGGATAAAAATATACATCAAATAAAACTTACTGTCTTAGGGATCAAGTAGCAAGTGCTACCAGGATCTTGAAAAAAAAAACCAAAAACAAACCAAGAACTTGAAAATATTAAGCAGCCATGAGCATCAGCTCAGTACAGTGGCACAATGGATACTATATAAAGGATACTGCAGTTTAAGGAAGGAGGTTTTTTCCCCCCTGAAGTGCTTCAAAACTACACTCAGCTCCTTTCATGAACCAGTGGTGTGGAATTTTTTTGTCCCAACCCTTCCAGTCTGTAATAAACTGTAGTTTAGGTAAGAATAACAACAATAAACCATAGCAGATGTAGTACTAAAAATCCCATCTGCTAAGCCACTGAAGGGGGCTGGAGACAGCATTTCTGAGGTTCCCCTGAAGGGAACTAACCCACTTTCAAGTCCAAGCTCTGTCACTTTTAAGGGCAGGACTGGGTCACACTATTTCAGCTTCACTCATCCTGCACTTTAAAAAAAGCATCATTTATCTTAGGATGGTCTGGGTTTGAAGGGACCACAAAGCTCATCCAGTTCCAACCCCCTGCCACGGGCAGGGGCATCTTGTTTATAACTGAGAAAGGGCCCTTGAAAAGGTGTAATTGGACAAAGCCCTGACTATCCTGACTCATTTTACTACTACTGGGTTTTTTATATAACTGTCTGAATTATTACAAAGCCAAAATACTGAAAAAAGCTCCTATCCCAGATGAACAGGAGCTTTATGAGATTGCTTATGAACTTCTGTCCTCTCAGCAGAAAGGTTTCTTCCAAATCTGGTGAGCATGAAATGATTTTTTAAGTACAGTTTCTCCATCCCCTTAATACACAAAGGCTCTATTTCTGTCTTGGATCTCTTGTATCTGTCCTTGAAACCATTATCTGTTTATCTACATCTATGATCTATAGGGCAGAATTTGCTTTCCATATTCTTTGGCTCAGTTCACATCTCTGCCACCCACACAAATTCCTTCCCATCCATGGAGACAATAACCTGACCTATATCAGACATCTCTAAAAGATGAATCCCTGTCAGGACACTGATTTCTCCAGAGGATGCAGGGAAACCCCTCACAGTGAGAGGTGACAACACAGGTGACAAGGAGAGATCAGTTACCCCCAGTGTCTTCAGTAAGATCCAATAACAGACCACATATCCCAGTTTTTAAATACAAGAGGACAGAAATAGGCTTTAACTATGACCTGAGCTTTTCCCCATCTTCGCTTTGTAATTCAGCATTTTGTATCCAGTACTATAAACATCCAACAGGATCAGTATATTTATAGCCAGTGCTATAATTCAGAATTTATGTCCAAAAACCAATGGCAATACAAGTAAAACCAAGACAGTCAGGAAGTAAGAAGCATCTGTATCCTTCTACATCACACTTTCTACACTTTCTAGACTCAGATGAGTTCTCTAAGCCAGCAGGGAAAGCCCAAAAAACTAATTCCTCACCCAACCTCTTTTCCTCACAGCAAAAATCCAAATCTCAAGTCAATAACTTGCACCTCACACCTGGGCAGGAGGCCACTGCCCTCAGAACTGAGAACAATTTGGGACACTGCAAGAGGTCTCCATGCACAGCAATTTGGGACAATTCCAAAGGGAGACAGAGAAGAATCTGAGTTGTGCACGTGCAGCAGGTCCTGTGAATGAACAGGTTCCCAAGTTCTCCAAGTTGACTCTCCATGAGAGCATTTAAAAGGCTGGCACTGAAGTACTAAATAAAAACCTCAGATGTGCTTCAGCAGCTATTTTTTTGTGTGTGTGAAGAAAGATATACTCCTGAAATGGTGACTGCATTGCAGGCACTGACACATTCAACCCCAGCCACGCTGCCAGGCCACTCCAGAAATCAGCCTGTTCTAAATACAGCATTCCTGTGTTCTGCCATTGCACCCTGGAAGTTGTGCTTGGCTCCAGGGCTCTTATCATTGGCAACAAAACTGCTGCCAAGAACCAAAGCAAACAAACTGATTTAAGCATGGGCTTCTTCCTAGGGCTTAATCTTTGGGGAGAGCAATAAACAAGACTACAACTGAAATACGTGCTCAAAGCTCAGCAGCCACACAAACAGCCTCAATTCCCTTGACAGACACTTACATTTGTCTGCAGGGTGAGGATGGAAGAGGGGAATTTTAGTGATTGCCTGTTGGCTCCACTCATCCCAGTCCTGGCCCCATTTTGGCACAGAACACTCTCAGGGATGCTCAGCAGACTGCTCTGTGTTTTTCAAGATATGCACTGGACAAATGGCAGGAAGAAAACTCCAGCACAAGTCAGAGGAAGCCACACAGACATGATCAACTCACCAGTGTTCTCTGGCATAGAGGCTTGATCGGTATTTCTCTCCTTCTTAAAGGAAATATTTCCAAATTGCAGCACTGAAGACACCACTTTCAGCATTGCTGTGTTAACAAAAGACATGTGCATCAGTTTAATGGAAGAGGGCTCAGCTTGGATAATTTTTCTTCTGTTACTTGTGTCACTTTCCTTCCAAATTCAAAGCAGGAGCTCAAAAAGGAAATACAGTTTGTACTGTGCTTTTTGGGCAAATGGCTTTAATTCAACTCTAGTTGAAGTTAAGCAAATATTTTCTTCAGGCTCTCAATACACTGAAGCAACATTAAATTGGGTGACATAAAGTTATCAAGTGTGTTTAT